>NC_048907.1:14481366-14497160 GCF_011077185.1 Oxyura jamaicensis | reverse complement strand
AAAAAAAAAAAAAAAAAAAAAAAAAAAAAAAAAAACACTGAAAAATTGGAAAAGCTGGAGAAAAAGTCTCTCAGCAAGCTTCTCTGAAAATGGCAAAGCCAAATTGCAGTCTTGCTGCCTATATCATGCATCTGGAAACCTGTGAGCCGTTATACTTACATGGCAAACACAACAGACTGATATCTCTGTACTTATGCTTTTTGTCAGAAATGTGGTTACATCCCCTAAAAAAACCTCTCTGGACATCCTCCCTTGCCTTCACCCTTGTTTTACCTCACATCCAAACAAAAGGGAAAATATAGTAGCAAATCTCTTCTGTAAGAGAATCTAAATGTAATGTATTTATGAATCACATTAATAATGGAATGAGGAACTGATGAATAAGAATGAAAGCATTTACATAGCAAAAAGAAGCAGCTTTTACTATAAATTATTAATAGCCTAATAATGACAATATGAAATAATAATTAACAAATGCACAGCTATTATCACCCATAGAAGAAATAGCTTAACAAAGAATCCTACATAATAGATACGCTAATCTTATTTTCTAATTTCTACGAACATTTTCTGTTACTTTTCAAAAACTCATTATTAAAGTCACAAGTAGGTAACTACTCAACCATTGCAACATTTTGGTTGTAAAACAATTTGATAGTTATTATAAAGTTTCTCTCATCTCTCTGTGGGAGATCAGAATGAATTCATTTATGCAAGAGTAATTTCTTCCACAGTCATTTTGTGAGATTATTTATTTGTAGAGGGGGACAGACAATAATAAAGTCTCAAATTTAAATAGCACCTTTTATCCCAAAGGATCCTAAACTGCTTTACAAGATATACCTCTACACAGGAATAATGTCACCCACCTCTGAAGTGATAGATGGCACCTGTTTAGCAGCATGTACAAAAATACTCCATAATAGTTTAAAGCAGGCAGTGAAGAATACCAAAGCCAGCAGAAACCACAGGTGGGATTGGAATATACTCCTAGTAAGCACATCAATTTTTCCAGGATATCACAAGAAATACTTTCTGAAGAACAACTGCACGGCTTTTAAGTCCCACAACCTACCTCTACAGCTACTGCATTTGCTGCATAATTTTCAGAAGATCCCAATTCTGCAGGGCACTCAAGTTCTATTTTTAAATGTTATAAGGCAAAATATTGATCAGAGTTGATGTTTCTAGCAATAAAACACACCATGCCATTTTACCCATACAGAGGAACCTACTTGCACATATTCCAGAGGCACTTAACCACTGTGAATCTCCAGCCAGAACATTGCCAGAATCTCATAGCCAGAACATTGAGAGGAAAAAATATTTTTTTAAAAAAAAAATTTTTAATGATTTTTTCCAGGCTGCTAACCCTCACCACACTTTTATTCTAAAATAATTTCTAAAACATTTCATATACCCACAAGAAACACTGATATAGAAGCACCACCACCCCCGCCACCCCAGATTAATTAATTAATTAAACAGCAAATCATTGCTGGAATAGCAGGTGACCAACATTTGTTCAGTATAAAACAGGGTCCTAAATAACAGCCAGGCATAATAACATTCACCTGTTCACACAATCAGCCTTATCCAAAATTAACTGCAGTCAACCAAAAGGCTTCTGCTGACTTCACTGGCTTTGGGCTATGTGCTGTTTTGCTCTTTCAAGTCTGCTGGAAACAGGATACTCCTTTTTAATTTTACTTTTTCCATTTTATCACGTAGTACTTGAATCTACTTTTCTGGCCAGCAGTTCCTCCTTTTACCCCAAAGGACTTCAGCACCCACAGCTGCTAATGGCAGATGAGAACCACACAGATAGAATCATTGCATGCAAAGTCTGTTGATGACAGCAGTTTAAAAACACCAGCAGCTTAACTGCAGACAATTTATTCTACATTTGATATGCATTTTTAATGGTGTCTAAGTAGTAGGTGGTGTAGTCTTTCTGAGAGAAGAAAGTAAATATCAATTGCACACATAAAATTTATAGAGTACTCAGGTTTCCCATTGAACAATTATTTAGGTCACAAGAATTACAGACAGGGAATTTAAGCATGGATTAATGTACTGGGTCTGGCTGGGATGTTAACTTTCCCTGCAGCAGCCCATACAGTGCTGTGCTCTGCACTTGTAGCTAGAACAGCAGTGGTATCACACCAGTGTTGTGTCTGCTGCTGAGCAGTGCTGGCACAGTATCAGGACTTTCTCTAACCCTCCTAGGGGGTGGGCAAAAAAGTGAGAGAGAAACATCACCAGGGCAGCTGACCTAAACCAACCAAAGGGATATTCCATACTCAGCAATAAAAGGTGGAAAAAGGAAGAAGAGGGGAGGGGTGGGCTCTCGTTGCGTAAAAGTCTGTCCTCCTCCTGAACACCGGCTACATGCCTCGTGGCCCTGCTTCAAGGACGTGGTCAAGCATCACTTATTTGTGGGAAGTAGAGAATAATTTCCTTCCTCTGCGCTTCCACATAGCCTTTACTTGTTTTATTTTGTTATTCCCTTTCCCCCTCCCTCTTTCCCTTTCCCTTTTTTCCCTTTAGTTGAATTGTTTAATTAATAATAATATTTCCTTAATAATATTTTTTCTCTTTAATTAACTTATCCTTATCTCAACCCGTGAGTTGTTCTTTCCTTTACTTCTTCCCCTCCTCATCTGAGGAGGGGGAGTGAGAGAGCGGTTGTGGTGTTCAGCTGCCTAGCACGGTAAAACCACCACAATTAATAAAAAAGCAATTTCCACTATCAGTGTTTTTCAGTATACTTGATAATCCTTTTTTATTATTATTATTATTATTATTTTTAATGAGACTTTACTACCCTTACCCCTTAGGTCAATACCCAACATTATGGTTTGCATAATGTGTACAGAGGATAATAAATTGGGTCCACCATTTTCTGATCTTCATTTAGTCCTAAAGCAATCTGTTACACGAATCTGTTTCATGCTTGTTTTTAGTACAGCTTCAGTTTATTTTACAAAATTTTGCTTCTTCAGGATTATTTTTTTTTCATTTTTGTTGTTGTATTCTGTTTTGTTTTATTTTATTTTTTAGATATGGCCCTGTTCTGTGTATGCTTCCTGCAATTATAATGTCATTTTCAGGTTATGGTAGGCTTTGTCTGTGCCTGAAAACCTCAAGCATTGTCATAATAACAAAGTATGAACAGTCAAATTGTGCATGTGCTTCATTTTCATCCTTAAGATTCTGTTGTTACATACATGTCAAAATGCAGTAGAAACAAAGCAGCTTTATATATTTATTGCATATGTTTCAAAATGTATCCATCCTTTGTTTTCTATAACTATGTCCAAAGAACTATTCAATTTCTCAGCCACTTCTTGCTGTTTCTAAGTACAGTTCCATTCCGCAGTAACAACAAAATAGCTTGCAGACATTTGGAGGAGCTAGAATCACCTTATGCTGTGTATTTTCAGGTTGACAAAGCTGAGTTTTCCTTCCACACCTTTCTCTTTCTCCCTCATTCTCTTGAGGAATGAATAAACTTTCATCAGTAGATGTTTAGTAAAGGTCACTACACTTTTAAATATGAGCAGAATCATCCACTAAAGCATGAAAGTTTCTATGTTTCCTGACAAAATGTAATTAATTTCTACAATCTTCCTTGTCTATGAGTGCATGAAAATACACTTTTAAATTATTGTAAATCTAAATAAAACAAGGATGTGCACAAGGTTGTCAATTAAAGCCCTATTTCTATAAGGGGAAGCCTGAAACTTGCTTGTAGCAGCTGATGTATCATATGCATGTATTGGGGTCAGGTTTCAAACTTTTGGTAACTAGCTATCACTAAATGTTTAGAAGCTGACATATTTCCATCATTATGCCCAATTGGTGGATTTTTTCCAGACAACTCATTAACAGCAGTAGCAGCAGTCTTTTGCAAAGGCACAGAGATGTTTTCCTTGACAGGATTTTTATGACACCTGATTGGCACTTCTGGACAATGCTGCATCATAAATATGTAAATATAAATACATTTAGTTTTCCATCATAATGGTGCAAAACCAGGACTTCTAGGGAAGTCTTTTTTAATATCTGCATAAAATAAGGCAGTGCTTTTCCAGCATACAAATATACCATGTGTTACAGTTTAGAAAACAGACAAGTATACAATATGTAACAGCAAGATGAAAAGCTTCCTTACTAGAATATTACTACTCATACCTTAGTCCTATTGGCAACTCTTGGGAAAACTGCATTCCTAAAATGATTTAAATTGTCACGGGAGATTTAATTACCTCAGATTAAAATGTCTCATCCCATCAAAAATCTAGGAACCCCAGCACTAATAAGTTCCTTAAAATATATGGATATACTCTTTGAAAATTGATTTAGAATATTACTCAATAAAAAAATAATAATAATAAAATGCAAAATAACATTAAATATAGAACATCAGTGTAAACATATCTTCCAGCCACTTGCTACTATGATGAGAACAACAGAAAAGAATTCAGTTTTCCTTTGTGCTGATGATTCCCAATGAGCTTCTTATGTGAAATTAAAGAATGAAGTCAAAGCAGGCATGAAGAAACTCTCTAATGTGAACCATCACAGGTATCTGGAATTGTCTACCAGACAAAGTTGTTGAGGCAAAAACATTGAGGTCATTAAAAATCATGATAGCATCTTGTGGTTAATGGAGTACTACAGAAAAAGGAGATGAGCCTTGAGAAGCTGAATGCCCTTTACTCAGTCCCCAGACATTATTTCTTCTTGTCCTTATGTTTTAAATTAATATCTTGTTTTCCAACCAGTGTAGCATTTCCATTACAATCACATGCCACTTTGGTTTAGCAAAGCCATTAACCATGCTATTTACATCAATTACCATGCAACACTTTCTCCCACTATTGCTACTAATTCCCTCGTCTGAAACATCTTTCTATGAGGAAATGTAACATGTCAGCAATATCTAGAAAGTGTTATCAATGCTGTTGCTACTTAATCACTAATCAGTGTACCCCAAGAACTGCAGACAACAATGATCTGTAGTTATATATTTGTATTAACTATGTGACTTTCAGTTAACCACATGAAACTAGTTGGAGAAATAGAGCACAGAGCACTCTATAAAAAAAACAGTAATATGAGTCAGCTTTGAGGTGGAATGAGGCAAGAAGATGGCAGGGTCTCTATAGTCTTATACATATCTCCCTATATCGTATGCTGAAATAGTATATTCCTCAACAAATGCTGCATAGTAGCTGACATTTAGGTAATGATGGAAAAGTGGTTATATCAGAACTTATCCAAGGCACAGAATTTGCTCAGATGTTTTTCCCAATAGTTTTTTTTTTTTTTTTCCCCAGATAAAAAAAAATGCAGTAATTTTTTCAATTATTCTGAAGCTGAAGAATCAAGTTCCCACAAACACAGTAATACAATGATTTGCAAAACAACACATCTCTCAGACTACAAACTGATTCTATGGCATTATCAGAATAATTTAACATGTGATGTTAGCACCATTAAAAACATTAATTTATTTCTAGCACTGTGTATATTGCTAGTAACAATCATTTGTAAATGACTTAAAAACAAACAAACAAACAAAAACTTGTAAAAACCATTTACTGTGTCCAAGTTTGCACACGCTCTGTGGTTTTCAGGACAGGCTGGTAGAGGAGTGGGAAGAATAGTGTTGAACTATGAATAGGTGTTTCATATCTGAGCTATAAAACTGGAGTCATGACATTTATCATGATCTTTTTCCAGATGTTACAAAGTATATCAATGAAAGATTTCTACAGCCAGTCCTGAATTAGAACTGATGGTCCAGCTATATATTAAATATAATTCAGACAAAAAGATTTAAGTGGGACAGATTTAATTTATATTGTATTTCTGCCCTGCATTCAGATGCCTAACTGCCCATCACCAACTGAACACTCAAAATTAAACTTATTATTTGGAACCTGGTATTTTGTATCCTCAGCAGGGCTTGATATATCTTATTGAATGAAGAAGGCTAGGATATCTTGCAAGTGTTTTGTTCTGGGCTCAATTTAATCTATTTCCAACAAAAAGAGGAAGAGACTGAAATGGGTCTTCTACTAAAATAAAAATGGATGATGCCTATCTGCCCATAAAAGTTGTGGGAGGCCCATCCCTGGATGTGTTCAAGGTCAGGTTAGATGAGGCCAGCCTGATCTAGTTGGGTAGCATCCCTGCCCATGGCAGGGGGTTGGAACTAGATGATCTTTAAGGTCCCTTCCAACCCAAGCCATTCTAGATTCTATACCTAAGAAAAAGTGACTGGTCAGAAGTTGTGAGACTGCTCTGATAATGTGCCAGTTCATTTGAAGATCAGAGTGGAGACCATGTGAACAGACAGTCAAGTCAGTCTGCTGCCTTCCTCTTGGGCTGGACTCCCTTGGATTTGTAAGTGATGGGTAGCTGTATCTCCCAACTCCAAAACAAGATAGCCTGGGTACCTGCACATTGGGTACTCATGCAGCCAGTAGAAATGAAAATTTCTGTTTCAGAGTGAGTGCAATGAAATTTCTGAGTGCCTCAATACAGTTAAATATTTTAAAATTATCCACACAGAAAGGAATTAGACTATTGTGCTTTCAAAAATGAGAATATTCTCCTGGAATGAAATGACATTATTTCAATAGACATACTATATTCTTTATGTATATTTTCTATTATTTTTCTCTCAGCATCAGAAAGATACACATCACTCCTCCTGCTGTCCCCTTAAGCTCTTTAAATACTGTCACTGAATTAGCTTTTTTTCTTTCCTTTCCTGGTATTCTAAGACTTACTGAAAATCAATAATAATGGCCCAGAGAGTTTTTTGGCCAGCACCGTAGGAGTCCAGGACACAGCCTAATCTGATTTGCCAATTTAAATACGACAATTTAGTCTCTGCTGTTTAACATCTACCATAATTATCACCATTATAGGAAAATAGTCTTGAAATATTCAAAATTTTCTGTCTTAATTCTCTCTCTAAATCAATGTGACTCAATTCTTTTTAGCTTTATGAAATTAGGTCTTTTAAAAGCACTGCTATACACTTATGACAGATTTGGACTTCCTTCTGATTGCACATTATAAATAAAATCTAGGCACAATATAAATATAATCTAGGTAGTTTCTCTCTCAGGTCAGAGAGTTTCATCAAATGGATGGTATTATATTAACCTTAACAATGCCTCCCACTCAAGCAGGGAAAGACTAAATCCTAAATTTACAGATGTTAACACATTCTCAAGAAGATAATTTTATTATATAGAATGCTCTTTTGCATATTTTTTCCAAGTACATGGCTGTTTAAAAAAATTAAATAGCATTGGATTGGATTGGAAAGGCAAGCTGAGATTACTTTTTGAGGCATATACCAACAAACAAGAGGAGGGAGAGAGTAGGCTGCAGGAAGGAAGAAAGTGGCTGGTGGCCATTCAGGATCTGTTGCGAACTGACAGATGTGTCAGACAAATGTAAAGATGATGGAAAAAAAACACAATTTGATAATTTTGTGCAATACAGAATTTGCATATAGGCCCCACTTAACACTGCTCCTTCAATCACAAGAGCATGTAACCAACAGGGGGGACAACAAATAATTAAAAGCACAAGTAAATAAAAATCTGCATCCCTTGACAATTTGAAAAAACACACAGATGTCATATCTATGTAATTATTTTGCCTCAGAATGGACCATGCTGCAAATGGGAATGTGAAATGGCATTTACTTATTCATAGTTTTAATAACATATGCAGATATTGTATAATGTGTGTCAAATGCCATTTGGCTCAGTAGAATCTAATTAATCTTAGTTCTTTCCACTGTATCTTCTGTCATACGTATTCAATAATATATATATGCTGGGGAAAAAGTTCTGTAGCTGTCATAGTTAACTTGAGAAATGTTTAATTTCTACTTCTTTAACTGTCCTTGTTATTATAAGGCCTGATTCAAGATGATCATCAGCAACAGGCCTCTCTTTTTAACTAATACCAAAACTTCAGTTACAAGAAAAGGGAGAGAGGAGAGAATTAACATTGACTTCAGAGAATAGATAAAGTTCTCAGAATCTCAAAGAATTAGGCTCTAACAGAAAAAAAAAAAAAAAAAAAAAAAAAAAAAAGTGATTTTATTTCCTTGACTGTTCTACAAATAGAGAACCTGGCTGCCTAAAACAAAATGTTACTGGCACAGATGATATGATTTAATTTACCAGCACAGAGGCACCATTAGAATCTTGCTGGAATCCTGGGCTCAGAGTCAAGGCAACAGGGATGTGGTTCTATTTCTCTTGTATAACCTTCTGCAAGTCACTTCACTAGGTCTTTGTTTTCTACATAAATAAAAGGCTGTATCTTTCAAAGGCATTTGGTGACTTTGGAATCCACATCTTACTGAAAGTCAGTGCTACCAGGGCTCCTAATACATCTCACCAGATCAGGAAAATGTAAACCAATGTCACTTATTTCTAGAGATCTTTGGTATCTGTGGACCATAACTAACATGCAAGAGTTAAACACATATCCAACTCTACAATCACTGACAGTTGTAAATCATGAGTGAAAATGAACTTCTGTGTTTAAATTGTCACTCCATCTTTATTAACTCATCCTATTATATTAAACTATTGAAAAAGACCTTAGAGCAGAGTACAATCCCATGCACTACAATGTATTGTGAAATGAATGCTCACAATGAGCTGAAAAACTAGTAGGGGCCTGTCTTTGAATATTCCCAGGTTTTGACTTAAACTGACAAAAACAGGAATTATTTTATTTTTAATGTATCTATTCTTTTCATTTCCACAAGGGCACTGTTTGAACTGTAATGCAAAATGAAAAACCTATTAAAAATTTTCTTTATTCAAACCCTAAATACACAAAGCTGTAACTATCCAGCTGATCTATGAGGAGCTTACCATCTGATTCACATTTTCTAGTCATTCAGTGTCCTTAAAATGAAGGACAGCAATAAGGCCTGTATACGTGGATGTGTGGATACAAACACAGACATATATATAATTGTAAATATATATAAATATACCCGCAGAGCAGGTCAACAATAAACAATGTCTTTCTATTGCCAGGTACAAACTTTATTTTGATAATCTAGAAGGAATCCTACAATATTTACAACTGTGTGCATCATAGGGATCAAAGATGTGGTTAATCAAAGCATATTCAGATTGGCAGTATGTGATAGAAGTACTCAGTAATGACTTGCATTTTTGATAAAGGACTGATTTTAAGCTGGTCTTCTACTTTCAAACATAGAAAGTCTTTGGGAATTTCTCATTTGTCTTAGTGATGTGCAAGAACCTTGAATAATAGCACCATAAATAAAGACCTAGCGAGATGATCTGGAGCAATAAGATTGGATAAAAGTACTTTTATTCATGCCTTCTCTAAGGAAATAAACTGAGATTTACAGGTAACAATCAAACAGCAACAAATGGTAATGAAGATTTCCATTCTTCATGGTAGAGTTTGTTGATATTCACTTCCCTACACAATACAGATCAGGAATGGAGCAGAGTCAAACCCAGAGAAAGAAGGGTAAAGATAGAGGAATAATACACAGGCAGTTCTCACAAGCCAAACAACACTGATAGGAAATTAGATGCCCTGGTAAAATATCTTTATATGAATGTCTGAACTCCTGAATGTTAATCTAAACCACTAAAAGCATCAAAGGTTTAATGAGTCATCCACTTACTCCTAGGTATTGCAGGGACACATTCATCTCCTAAGAAAAACACCACAAGAACATTAAGAATCATGAGTAGTCAATTATTTCACTTTTAAGCCATATGATTTTCTAATGTCAGTCATCAAAACACTAACTGTCTTGAAATTATTTCTAGGATGCAAAGAACAACAACAAAAAGAAAAGTTATATTGAAATTGTTTGAAGAAGTGAAACCCTGCATCAGCCATGGCCTGCCAGAAGCTATTTGACCAGGTTCAACTGCCGGGAAGTCTCATTTATGCTCCCTTTGCCATACCAATTGATGTCAAGTGTGAACCATCAGAAAGTTTAGAAAGCCAACAAACAAGCTGTAAACAAGTGACTGAGGTAGAGCTAAATGTTTTATTGCTGGCATCTTGCATCAGGCTCAGAGTCTGGTGTTTTAAACTGCCTTGCACAGTTATACTGTGCACTGATTTATAGTGTTTATGGCAACCAATATTAGATGACTGTACAGTGTAAAAGAATGTCAGCCCTGCATTACAATCACTGTGTCTTGCTCCATCTGAGTGACTTACAGGAAAACACATTTTGTAATCAAGCTTTTTTTTTTTTTTTTTTTTTTTTTCTTTTCTTTTCAGGAAATCTGACTTCACTTTTGTGTTAAATGATGATTGCTCACAAACTGGAAAGGGTGAGCAATTGTGAGTGCAGCACAAGCTGAAGCCCTTGGAGCTTTTTAATTTTATTTTTTAGTATAAAAACAATTCCATTTTTAGATGGATGTTCACTACTAGTGGGAGGAGAAGGAAACCAGGAACATGAGAAATGGAGCAGGTGAATATAATGGGATCTAATATTCTATGCTTTACAGTTGATCAAAAACTTAGATGAATAATTAGATGAATAATCTGGAACCAAAAAAGTGTTAATTTAAAACAGAAAATCTTATTAATGTAGATACATGCTTTGCTGAACAGAAAACATTCCTGATGATAAATTTCAGGTAAATCACAAGGACTGCTTTGTTTTGATTATGAATAAGATGCATTCTGATTTAATTTACTATTCCAGCCCACTGGTCTTATTCTGATTTTCATATCTGTCTTCTGAGATAGCCTCAGGAGTATTTTGAAGGTTCTGGTCCAAATTTTAGAGTTTTGATTGACCAGAAAGTCAGAAAGTTAAATGGAAAAAGTGTTTTTGTTTTGTTTTGTATTTTTCTAGCAAGAACAGAAGAACACTTAAAAAAAAGAACCAGAAAAAAATAAAAAAGAAAAACAACAACAACAACAAAACAACAAAAAAAAATTAATTACACTCAGTCTACAGGCAAATTGTCTTTAAGCAGGGAGAGCTGAATTCTTTGACCTCTGAAGAAAACAGAGACAAGGTTTCTTGCACCACTCTACTTCTTTATGCAAACATACATGGAAATAGGACGATCTGGCCCTCCAAAAATCCCCCCCCAGGGAATACTTACCCTATTTTCACAGAGCATGTCAAAGAGATGAAAACAGCCTGCTGCTGCTGCCACACAAAGCTGATTTGCTTTGAAAACAAAATAAAAAAATAAAAAAGGGAATATATTGTCACTACGATGCCTAAGATAACACACTGCATTTGCATAACAAACAGTATCTGGGAGTTGCTTCCGAAATAAATATTCAAAGTTATTTAACTGACAAATACATCCCTTAAAGGAGAGCGAGAACTGTCACTCCCTCTGCAAGGTGAAACCAATTAAAGTTTCCACTGTTACTATTAGAAAGGAATAAAAGAAACCCAACAATAAAAGTAGCAATTATAGGTATTTCATGACAAAGGAAACACCTGACAAAAAGAAAAAAAATATTCTAAAATTTTATGAAGAAGAAAAGTATTTCTGCTTCCCTAGAAGAGATAGTTTGAACTGTGACTGCAACTTATAGGTCTTGTTAGTGAGACTGTTCTTTTATGATAACCAATTATTTTTATAGAAGACAGTAGTAAGAAAAAGCATTTACACATTTTGGCACATCAATGAAGGGAGAGTATAAAAACACACATGGCCACGGCAGACAACTGATTCCACAGGAAGCATTTTTTGTGTCTTCTTTACAAGCATCTTTTTGGATAATGGATTAGATGGACCATTGTCTGATTCTGTTCATATACAGTTTGATTTACTTCAAAGCATCTAAGAACATTGAAATAGAAAGGTATTAGAGAGACTCACACACTTTTCAGTTTATAACAGTTTGAAGAAAAATATTAACCTTTACTTTCAGTCAACCTTGATATGGATATTTATCAGTAAAGAGAACGTTCCTTTTACAAATTTCAGCACTGTTCAGCCAGTTATAAGTGACTAACTCTCATTTGGTGATGTAGTTGTTGAGCCTACAGGTGGTACAGATCAGGATAGGACAGAGGGACCAAAGTAATAGTCTGTTAAGACTATTGTCACTACATGAGGTAGCAACAATAGCATCCTATTTCATTACTTGCACCAGCATCCATTCTCATCACAGAGCATCCCTACATATAAAATGGACCAAAATCCTGCCATGCTAGGTGTTCTCCCACTTAAAAAAAACATGAAGCAAGCAGGAAGATAAGGTCAGGATGAAATATATAAGAGCAAATTCATCAAGAGATTTCCCAGTTGCTGCTCTTGCCTTTCTTCATCCTGTGCTGATAGGAAGCCTTGAATGGATTACAGCAGTGTTCCCACCCTGTTCATCAGCACTTACCCTCAAGATCCTTAAACAGGCAGGAGAGCATAGCTTCCTTGAACTTTCCTTGGTACTTCTAACACTAATAAGACTACTGTTTTGATATCTGACCACTTGGATGGGAGTTGGTTATTTCCAGCTGACCACCAGAGAAGAAGACAACTTACAGTAACTATAAACATGAACAGGATTGGGGACAGTGAAAGTATGAGTTAAAAGTATGCTTTTTCACATTACTTCTTTCAATATACAGGCCTATTTTTTTCCCCCAAGTGCCTTACTTTGTTCTAGTTCCTACTGATTGCAATGAAGCCCAAACATATAAAGACATTTTTGACCTCCCCCCCACGCCCCCCAACCCCCACCCCATTTTTACCATTGTATCCCTGCAGCTTTCAGACCACATTATGAAAACTGAATTTGTCCCTAAATGTAACAAGGCAGAGTCCCAGTAACAGGAGATCTACTCATTCATACTGGACCTGGTCCTTCAGAGACGAATCAGGATGCATCTGTTTCTATCTAAAGACTAGGCCTATAAACAATACAACTGTGACCTAGCTCTTCCCCTTTCTCTGTGCTAAAGTAGTTACAAATCTGCACACACTGTGTGCATATCTATGCACTAATACATCACCAGCGTAGCTTGAATTTTCACTTAGCCTGTGGGACCTTTCCCTTGCATCCACAAGCTGATTTTTGTAGATTAGAACAGAACAATTTTTGAAATATCTGAAGAATTCTAGAGCTGCCATCCATAACATCACCTTAATTTGTATAAAGTAAACACTGTTGTTGGATTAACCATTTCTTAGTTTCACAATTCAGTGAGTTTGAAAAAAAATCACACTGATTCATATCAAAGCAACTGAATTATTTTTGTCTTAGGAATACAGTGTGTAAGAGCTACCATGAAGAGATGAAATGATAAAAGCAAGCAAACAATTACTATAGTCTGAAAACTCAAAATCCATTCAGCATCCCTTGTGGATCTGTTGACAAACAAGTCATACTCTGTATTTGTAAAGGATGAATGGCTGCACCACTGATTTTCATGAGACAATTAATGCATTTCCTGAGGAGGGATGGGCCCCTTCTGTGAAAAGCAAACTGGAAAAGCACAGACATGTATTTTTAAGTGAAGAAATACAGCTATGTATTTTTAAGTGAAGAATCTCCAGAAGCCAGTTCATCCAGTAAAGACAGCTCATTAATAGTCAGAGGAACACCACTGAGCATGAATCCAATAATGCCTTCACACTTTGGATGCCTCTAATCATCTATCACACTGTGGGCAAAAGCAGCTTAAGGTAATATTTTAGTAAAGGCATGAAAGGAAAAGTTAATCCTTCATTCTTCACGTCTCCTTTAGTAAAGTACTACCCATCTTTTCACTAAAATATGGTTCTTGGGACAAAAAAGGGGAAAGATTTTGAGTTAGCCTCCCAATTTGAACCTGCAAGTCTAACAAATAATATTTAGAAAGCTGTATTTCTTGCTATAATATACAGTATTTATTCCTTCAGTTTCTAGTGGCATAACTATCTACAAATAGATAAAGTATCCACTCTAAATTCATGTTTAGTGTCAACTTACTTGTTCCCACTCTCCTAACATTGTTTCTTTAGAGTTTCAGTTAGATTTTCTGAATTTGGGAATGAGACCGTTCAGAGTTGGTCTTGAATACAAAGTAGTCACCTGGCTTTTAGCTAACCCTGGACAAAAGCCCTTCCTGAAAACCCAAGGAAAAAACATAACCAGAAATCATCACCTGCACTACCACTGCAATGTGGGTTAATTATCAGAAGAAAACACAGCTGAAGCACTTATTTCTTAGTGATTTCTTTTCTTCCCTTAATGTTCCACCACAAATCATGGCAACAATCTGTGGCAGAATTATTTTCTCAATGATTGTTGCTAAAAGCAAAGGAAAAGAGAGAACAACTTATGTGAGCAATAGAAACCATTAGTGAAGAAAATGCAGCTGGTTCTTTTTTAAAAAAAATATTTACAAAACTGCTGCTTAAAACAAATAACACAACACTGAACTCAGCCAAACCTTAACTTTCAAAGGCATCTGTCTCCCTGGTAGAGCTTGACATTAATATTGAGGTGTTTTCTTCAAGCAGGAGAAAAAAGTTTCTCAAATACAAGTTTCTTATTGAGAAAATTTATATTTTCTCCCAGTCTTCTCAGAAAATGCATTACTCAGAAGCTTCCATATATACATTTTCTTATATAACTCCATGCATCATGCATTATACATGAGTAAATATTTGATTTCAGAAAAACTGTTTTATATATCTATCAGGATAAATTTGCAAGTAATGTTTTCCTGGATAGACTCTGAACTATTGCTATTTATATTATGGTAGAATTAAGAGACTCTTAGTCTGAGATACATTATATTTAACATATTAAGTGCACAATAAGATCACTTCTCCAGTGCATTTTGTGGTTTAAGTAGAAAAAATAAAGAAAAGAATCACAAGGAACTGTTTTACAACAGGACAACTGAATGAAAGAAAACAAGGGTATTTTGCAAAAGACAGGAAATGTTCAGTGTGTCTAGCATGTCTATTCTGTGCTGTCTGATTTTATAAACAAAAGATAAACAAATTATGTAGTTTGAAACTGAGTTTCCAAGTGAACCCCAAAAGCTGGCTGAGAAGCAGCATATCAACATCTGGTACTTGAAGTTACTTACCACAAGCCTCTGAGCAGGCTGGAACTATTAGTAAATATTTTTTCCTTTTTTAAAAATAAAAAATAAAAATGAAAAGGTGGTCTTGAAAAACAGAAGGGAAGTATAATGGAATTAATCTGATTCTGGTAAGATCAAAAGAAAGCTTGTGCTATATTATAATATTCCATACTATCTGGAAATTTCCGTGCTCCTTTCAAAGTTGGAATATGCCAATCAGTGTTGTGCATTTTCTTGGGAATTTTATAGACTGCAATCATTATTAGACATTCAGCTATTAAGAGCCAGCAACCAACTCACACACTTACTTACTGGTTGTCCTCGCTTTAAGGGGGAAAAAAAGATGACAAAGTACAAGACTGATTGCCTAGAAAATTTAGCAGGACCCAACCAGTAGCTGCCTTTAAATCAAAGTTATTTTAAATAGCACATGGGTGAGGTAGGAATTCTAATTCATTTCAGCCAGAATCTTTTACTAAAGAAAATGGATATTCAGAATTAGCAGGAACAACAAAGCAGGCTCTGATCTTACCATGGATAATTCTCACGAGTATTGCTTACCTAGGGAAGTAGATTTATTGACTTCAGTGACATTTAGTTCAGTTGGGCTACAGCTGGCCTGCACGTTTCTGGAAAGAAGCAACTCTCCCCCTTCCCTCCCCCCCCCCCCCCA
>NC_048907.1:14454776-14481266 GCF_011077185.1 Oxyura jamaicensis | reverse complement strand
TTTTTTTTTTTTTTTTTTTTGTGGTACGCGGGGGGGCCCCTTTTTTTTTTAAAAAACCAACCCCCCCCCCCCCCCCCCCCCCCCCCCCCCCCCCCATCTTGAAACCGCATGGAGAATTTGGACCAGTTCATCTAAATTAGCCTAAGCATGGGACAATATTGTTGACTGCAAGCTTTTACCTCCTAGAAGCAGTGGGGAAGGAAAAGGCATAGAATCACATCTCCCTACACTGTAATTCCTTACAAGATGGCTGAGCAATATGCTATCACTTACTGTGTCCCTGTAATAAAATATTGTCATTCATAGCATTAACCGTACCAGTAATTATGGAAGGACTGGGCTCTATGTAATGTGATTTATTTTATTAAACTTTCCACAGTGTATTTGAAAAAAAAAAAAAAAAAAAAAAAAAAAAAAAACTTACACCTATTCATTAACGTGCTCAAATAAGGAAATTGATTATGCAAAGACTTGCAAGGATTTCAGTCGTTTTTGTCCCTTTGTGGATCACATAAAATACAGATTTACTTATGTCCTCTTTCTATAAGAAGAGATTTTTGTATATTTTGTACTGGTTGCTGTTAATTACATTACACTGATGAGAAATTTGCTACCTTTCCCCCAGATGTGCTAAGCACTCAGGATGCAGAGCTCCCTTTATTCCTACTGGCTTAGGAGATGATCATAAGAATACGGTTTTCTCTATGTCAGCTTATCTTCCTGTAATTTATCAAAATTTGATTACATTTATTTTATAATGCCACCACTGACACTACCGATTTTAATTATTTTTAATGGTTCAGAGAGAGGATGTTGAGTTTTTTTCATAAACTCAACAGGGTTTTTTTTTTCATTTTTTCAGTTTTTTTTATTCATAAATCACTGACTACTCACTTTGGGATTGCTGGCAACTTATAAAGTTAAGCGGGTCACTAAGTCTTTGCAAGGAGGATAGAGTTACAGGAGCTTTCCTCTGAAAGATGCTCAAATCATTATTCAGTCATTATAAATTACACCACTTTTAAGATGAAAGTAAAGAAACCAATTGACATGGCACTTGGTATGACATGGAGCAAAGGTTTGGCTGGGGACACCTCCACCTTGAGGTTATGAATCAAATATCTATACAAAATCAGCAGGACCTTAGTGTAATGAGGTCTCATCCAAACAAATTACACACTAAACTGCATGGAATTCAATTTCTCTGCTTCTGAAAGATGAAGGGCAAGTTGGTCCTGCCTGGGATTCAAATTTATGGTTTCACAGTTTCAAAATGTGAACAGTATGTCATTAAATAAAAGCTTGCTTAGTGGCTAAATAATATCACATGGTTATCTGAGCTATTGAAAAAGGAGGAAAAGGCTGGATAATTTGTACTACATATTGCATATACACTTTACAGCATGGATCAGACACAGGCATTTACCTGGAGAAAAAAAAAAAAAAAAAAAAAAAAAAAAAAAAGGGCAAAATATCTTTATAAAGAATGAAAGTGGAAGTAATCAGCACAATGAGAGAAAGAAAGAAAAAAAAAAAAAAAAAAAGTAACTTCCTGTAATCTGTTGTCTCATTTGCCTAGAAGTCACTTCTGTAAATCATGAACTATCTTTGCAGTTATCAGTGGCTAAAGCTGGGCCAGATGAAAAGCTATTGTAAATGACTTAATTTAGTAACATTTTGTCAATTCTCAGCAGGTCGAAATATCACTCACTGTCAGCTTATGTCCTGTAGGAAGCATGTTCAAATACCGCTATCTCAGCATGTTCAAATACTGCCATCTCTCAGGTGAAATTCACCAGGTCAATGGTCATAAAAGCCAGCCAGCCTCACTGGTCAGGTTCATCCAAAAATATTACTCTTCCATCATAAATCCTGGATTATCTGTTATCTATGTGTAACAAAAGCAGATATAGAATCATAGCTTTCACCCACTGTGTAAACTAGCAAAAACAATTACTTCTGTTCACATAGGGTGGTAACTTTCTCTTCCAGGCTAATTAAGTGGAAAGCTTTTGCTGGGATTTGGTTCCTCAGTTTAAAATTGAAGGCTGACATGAGTAGGGTATCTTTGCAATTTTCACAGCAGACCATTTTTCTGCATGTAATCCATTACTGCAAATCTGAACAATAATTTAAAACAGTGATAATCACCCATAGCATTGACCCTAAAAATCCTTAGAGCAACACAAATGAGATCAAAGGACTAATGAAAGTCTCTTAATCTAAACGTGAGTTCAACCTAATCTTATTTTTGTGTCTTTTAATCCTCTATAAATCTGTTTTTAAGTTTGCTTAAAGTTCACCATCCATTTTCATGTCCTAATCTTGGAAAAAACAAACACAAGAAACAGCATATATCTAGGTGTCCATTCGAGCATTTCTCCACGAGGATATTTTTCTGTATGAAATACGATCTCTTGCCAGGCATTGTAGCAGGAAGTAGATGGAAGGGAGAAGTGGGTGTTGGATACGCAATGAGAGATTAAGATTGATGAATGAAGTGAAGATAGATTCCTTGCTGATAGCTTTTATGAGCAAAATATTTAAACAATAACTTTGAAAAACATTTCCAAATAAGATCATCAGGGAGAGTAATTTCCTTTTACAAAAGAATTTACCCTGAACTGAAAAAAATACACATCAGGAGACGATATGTACACACCAGATATTCTGGCCTGGTTGGCATTAACTGAGTTCCCCACCTTATTCATAGCCTGGAGAAAGGAATGGTCGGGGGAATCTTTTCAGTCAGCATTACTGAGGTTACCTGGCATTATGTGATCATAGCTAGCTATTCCTTCCACCTTACCAGCCTTATGTCATATATCTCAGCTTCCAACAGTCTTATTAACGAGGTCCTATATATATATATATAGTCTGTAATACAACTATCACTCAGATATTTTGAAGCTATGTCAACATTTTCTTATGTTACACAGATCTGTGTATTTTGGGATATGGAATACTTTTGCCATTAAGCATTATTATTTGCTAATGTGTAGTTAATAAGATAATGGAAAAGCTTTTAAACTGCTCTGAGGATTAAACCACTCGTAGTTTTTTTAACTGCTTGATTTGCTAATGGATATAGTGTAGGATTTAATATTTTGGTCATTTACATTATTTACTAGAATAAAACAGTTCTTTAACTACTTGTACAATAAACAATGGTAAATCATATTTAAGTTGATTTCTGCATATATATTAACATAGAATTATAAAAGAAAAAATATATTCATAATACAAGCCATCATGTTCAACTACAGATGAATATTTAGATTTATTTTTCCTTAAAAAGAAGAAACAACATCCCTATTGCTTGATTGAATTTGAGTTACTCTCTCATGTGATGCTAAGTTAGAATAAAATTCAATTCTGTCCATAATTACCAGAGCTTCACTGATTTACATCAGCCAGTGCTCTAGCCCCATGTATCTGATATAACTGGAAATCTTTGTTCAAATACATCCACACATACAAAAACTTCTGAGGATTACATTATATCCCCTGTACTCACTCTGAGAAATACTTTAGCCCCTAATAAATTAATGAACATAGGCTGACAGCAATGGTGGAACTGACACCACACAGACAACTCATTAACATTTTCCTTTTCATTTCAGTCCTGCTTTCCCTCTTTCACAGCTATTCTAGCAACCAGATCATGAGAGTGAATTTATAAGAGATTAAAAGTGTAGCATATAATTCATTTGAACCATTTCCTGCAATTTCCAGTTAGGATTTAAAAGTCCCTAGGAAAAGGTTCTTCGCCCAGAGGGTTGTTGGCACTGGAACAGACACCCCAAGAAGTAATTTAAAATTGCACATTTGAATTATACATTTACATGCATCCAACTTGAATTTTTAAACATATGATTTTAGCTTCTAAACCTCTAAAGACTTGGGGTTTTTACCCCAAACACTATTTTGTGCAGTATTTTATAAAATCAGTAGCACATGTCCCTGTGGAAGCTTACTACAAAGATTTTACAGAACAGGTACATTTTAATGCTAACTTCCTACAGGCCTGATCATTCTGCCACAGTCCTGTTAAATAATGCTTTACTCCTCAAGAAATCCCACTGATATTCATTGGAACTATCCAGAGATCATACCACTGTTCAGCATGGGCAGGCAATGAGTGAATCAGGGACAGATTTTTAGCTGAACATAGTGAACAAAGATCTCAAGAACTACTCTCCTAGGATCACAGGGGGACAATCACTTCTCTAGCCCTGCTGGCCACACTGTTTCTTATGCAAGCCAGGATGCTGTTGGCCTTCTTGGCCACCTGAGCACACTGCCGGCTCATATTCAGCTGACTGTCAACCAATACTCCCAGGTCCTTCTCTGCCAGGCAGATTTCTAACCACACATCTCCCAGCCTGTAGCTCTGTTTGGGGTTGTTGTGCCCCAGGTGCAGGACCTGGCACTTGGCCTTGTTGAACTTCATACAGTTGGCCTCAGCCCATCTGTCCAGCCTATCCAGATCCTCCTGCAGAGCCTTCCTACCCTCGAGCAGATCAACACACACACCTAACTTGGTGTCATCTGCAAACTTACTGAGTGTGCATTCGATCCTGTTGTCCAGATCATCGATAAAGCTATTAAAGAGAACTGGCCCCAGTACTGAGCCCTGGGGGACTCCACTAGTGGCTGGCCTCCAACTGGATTTAACTCCATTCACCATGACTCCTCAGGCTACCCAGCCAGTTTCTAACCCAATGAAGCGTACACTAGTCCAAGCCAAGAGCAGCTAGTTTCTTGAGAATGCTATGGGAAAGATTGTCAAAAGCCTTACTGAAGTCAAGATAGACCACATCCACAGCCTTTCCCTCATTCACCCAGAATGTCACTTTGTCATGAAAGGAGATCAGGTTAGTCAAGCAGGACTTGCCTTTAATAAACCCATGCTGATTACCTGGTTGCTCTGCAAGTGCCGGGTGATGACCCTTTGTAAGCCCAAGGGTTGACTAAACTGAGGCGTAAATGAAAGACAGAGCTGATATTCCATAAACAGCTCTCTATTACAGAAGGGATTACATTTAGAAGCTGAGAATTTTTACCCTGATATGATTTACTGACAGTGTGAAACACATTTATGAGCATTCGTAATCAAAATGACTAAAAATTACTGCCATGAATGCTAAAATAATCAAGTCCATAAAGTGCACCACAGAAAAACTATTACCTAATCCAGGTCACATATGCAGTTTGGAAAGTGGTATTTCTGTTGTCTGAATGGTAGTTGCAATTCAACATTAAAATCACAAACCAAGCACTCTCATTAGCTGAATGGCTAACATAAATAGAGTTAAATGTAAGAACTGGCATTTCACAGAAGTCTATTAGGTAAACAAAATCAGCAAATGTAAGAGAAGCATCAAGGAGAATTAAATAGGTCATCTCTTTGTTTTTTTAAATAAAAGATCTTACCTCATCAGGGAAAAAAAAGTGGAGATTTAAGGTCATTGCTAGGAATTGAAAAAAAAAAAAAAGCAAGAAATATTTCACTATATAGCTTTCAGGCTCTACACCAATTATTCATTTGGATAATAACAGAACTCTGAGACCCACTTCTTGCTCTGGTGTCCTTTGAAAGGTGAGCTAAGTGTACACGCAGAGAGAAAGGTGTGATGTAGCCCATCCATTGCTCCGTCAAGGTTCCAATAACTCCAGAACCAGAATTCAGGTCACATTCAGAGCACCTTGCCTTGCAGGAAGGATGCAGCCATGAAGCATACATGTGGACTTAAGACTGGAATGTGCCATGGAGTAAACCACAGTGACCAAAGATTCACAAATGTAATGATTTTATGAGTTAAAAATTGCTTCCCCGTTAAGCCAGATGGAGAAGTGTGGGAGGTATACTGCTGGATATTGGTGTGGCAGGTTTGTGTTCCAGTGACTAACATCATCTCAAGTTTCCTTGGGATGTAATATGACAACGTGGAAGAAGATCTGACTTCAGGATCCTTTATGAGTTTGGGAGAGTGCCTGAGTATCTTTGGCACCTACCAACAGCTACTAGTTTAGTTTGATTGAAACTGCTAGCTCTAATTTTGGCATCTGAACGTCAAGTTTATGCAAAGCAGTTCTTACCCTCGGTAACAGCTGTGCAGCATTACTACCATCAAATAATTTAGGTCTTCTTGCAGCCCCTAGAGCTCCCAGTTGCTCTGCATGGCTATCAGTGGCCATTGCATTTGGTCAACAATTCTATTGATAATGCAGAATGTTGGCAATTTGCATGAACTGATTCCAGCTTGTTCTGCCAAGGGGCAAAAAGCCTAATGCATCAATCATGATTAAAATATTTGGTTAAAAAAGTAAAGAAATTCAGTATACATATAAGTTAAGGGACGCAAGGCTTTAAATTAATACAGGTATTCTTTTAATACAGTACACCAATTAAAACCAACCAACAAACAAAAAAAAAACAACCTAAATACAAGTAAATATGTTCCCCCTGAAGTCATAGAACAGAAGGGAGGTCTTAAATCATGGGAATGAGCTATAGAAATAGCATGAACAAATCCATTTGAGCCTGAAGTTAATTATGGCACTGTAGCTGTCAAAAAATTCATCTGAAGCACTTACTGCCTAAACTGAAGGTTGGACATCCAAATTGAAATGTCACTTTTATTAGTCTACAACACTTACAGAAATAGCCTCTTCTTTTCTAGTAGGCTATAACCATTAACTCCCATTAGTGCTAATGGAGTTATGCACATATATCACATGCACGTACATCACTCTATGCTGCTTTTACACTCAAAGCATCACATTAGACAACAGTTGTGTCATCCCCCTCCCTCCCAGTATAGTAGCAAAGATTCCAAGATGATGGCATACCTGACAGCATTCTCTGAAGTCACTGCTGGCCACTGCACTACTTTACATTGACATGTATTCTAGGAAAAAAAGGTTATGTCCATACAGATCTAGAATAACACCACTGATTTGATTACATCTGGTAAGAGATGATTCATTTAGTATTTACACTAGATATACACAACATCAGACCTGGCATCAGGGAGCAGCAAGAGCAGGGCTCTTCCAAGAGGGTGAGCACACCAGTACCCATGAGAAATTGCAACAGAGCAATTCCTCACGAGCCAGAGCACAGTCCCATAAGCACAGTACAGAGAGTCAGGAGATGATAACTTGGTTCCTCAACAGCTTCACACAAAACAGGATAATGAAGCAAATCTGGAGTACCCATCTCAGAGCAGTAGAAGATTAAGAGATGAGACTGGAGACAGAACTACAACACAGGTCCAAGGACCATCTGGGAAATAAATGCAGACAGAGACCTAGAGGCAGGTACATTTACTGCATAGCTCACACAAAAACAGAAGCTTAAATGGAGCTCCTGGGTCACACAAAGAGGGTGCGGAGTCAAAGGTGGGTCTGGTCAGTGCCATTAAGAGCAACATTACCACAGTTAGTGCATTGACATCTGGTGCAGAAAGTGAGCTTTAAAATGACTGCAAAGAGACTTAAATCCACTGATGTAAAGCCAGAAAGGATCCAAATCTCAGATATTATTATGGATATTACATCAGTGTTTTTGTTTGTTTGTTTGGTTGGTTGGTTGGTTTTGTTTTTTCCCTTTTTCTGAAGTGCAGAAATGTAATTCCCACTTTCCTGATAGGCAGTTCAGACTTAGAGAATCACCTGAATTGCCTGCAGTCATTTAGGAAAGCTGCTGCAGAGCCAAGCCTAAAACTAGGGTTATATATGGCCCCTGACAGGGAGCTGGCCTTCTTGGAAACAATAAGAATTTGGTCTCTCTGGGGAACTCTGCATGCCTCAATGGTAATTGTATTTCAGTGTAATAACAGGTAGGACAGGGAGACAGAAACCCATTTTTTTTCTTTTTTCTTTTTTCTTTCTTTTTTTTTTTTTTTTTAATTGGCAGGTGGCTGAGAACAACAACTTATCAAATGCTTAATTATTATTATTATTGTTTCCCTTCCAAGTGTGCTTGCTAGGAAAACTAGAAAACTATTTTCTTTTTTTTCCTGTTATTTGGATTTCAGAATCACTGTACTCCTAACAAGCATGCTTTTTTATAAACTTGAAATTTGGTTTATAAACTTGAAATTTGGTTTATAAAAGAACAACAATTACAGAAAATAAAGTGATATAAATAATCAATAAAAACAAGGAAAAATTGATCCACTGGCTTCTGCAAGTTTTATTCTTCTTATCTATTGTGTGGAAAGGACAATACTGGGGTTCAGCCAAGAGATGAACTTTTTGGAATAACTCCCATGGTTGAAAGGATAGCAACAGAAATAAGCATTACAAAACAAAAAGGTCTCTGAATTATCCAGGGAGGTATATAGATAGGTGGCTGAAACACTCATTCTGTGATGGCATTAGCTGTATTTTATTCCTTCTCTCCTCTAAATAAATAAAACCAAAGCGAGCTCAAGCCAATATTTCAGATGGCCAAGATGGCTACTGACAGCAGTGTGTCAGAGTATCTCTGTTTCCTGGTCTGTCTTGTAGTAAAAAAGCAATAATTAGGAACATCCTACCTGAAAGAAAACCTGGGTAGAAACAGAGTGCAAATAGCTCAACAGATGAACTTACTTATTACAAACTCCAGTTGATTTTGATATTTCATACATCAAATACTTGGTTTGTACTCAAAACTAATGCATTTTATATTATGTATTGGACTTCAGACATTATTGCTTTCAGCATTATAGTGCATGTTAGACACAGATCTCTCAGTTAAATTGGATTGATTTTGGCAACCCTCAGTTGAAGTCTAGCAACATAAAATTCCATTGCACTCTCAGGGGCAGGGTGATTCCATCTTCCAGTTTGTCTGGATACTATCATACTAGAAAGGCATAATGAAAATGATAACATCTTCTTCGTGCCCAATTTAAAATCATGTTTGTATAGCAGAACATAGAATTTAGAACTATAGTTTTGTACATTAACTGAGCTGCACAGAAAACTTGAGGTTGCCTCTGGGTGATCTAGATCAATTCTTTTCTCTCTAGCTGAGCAGTATGAAGTAACCATCTATATTGTCAGTCAGCACAGGCTATTCTGCTTTTGGTTGTGTACAAACAGGATGTCACATCTCAGAAAACCAAATCCACAGAGGAGGATTATAACAAAACAGACTATGAACCTTGCTTTTTTTAAGCACTGTGCCTTTTGTTATAACCCCATAATATTTTACATTATTGATCTGGCATTCCTGGCAGCAATCTGTCAATAGGAATTTGAGCTGAATTTTTTCCGCTGAAGAAAAGGGTGACTAATTACCTGACATGCTCAAATAGCTCCTGCACTGAATAAATTCTTGCACTTAGATTCCATGTATTATTATTAATGTTGGGATCCAATCTACTATAGTAATAAGAATGAAAACATTTACCATTGATTGCAGTATCAGCTCCTGACACCTCTGTGGTGCATCTCAGATGCAAAAATAAGCCAACAAATCATGTAGAGTTCCAAGCAGTAAGCAGCATTATACATATTGTAACATTCACCTTAGTCATCTCAGTTCCTCTTATTCAGAGAACAGATGGCAATGAAAACTGATTTCAAGTAGTTATGTATAATCCCTGCTAAGTGCTTGTCAGAATTTACTGCAGTTACTATGTACTGTAGATACATCAAATGGTAATTTTCTAAAGACTTTTATAAAAGTCATTTGAGAATGCTTTCACCTCTGGAGCAGTTTGAAATGAAGGACACTCCAGCATAGTCAGATAGGCTGCTACAAAATAAGAATGGAAGAGAGCCACTCATGGAGCTTGGAGGTTTCATCATTTTCAGGACATCAGTGGGAGGTGGAAAGGATTATTTAGGTATGACAAAACAACCTCACTTTAAGACAGAGGTCACCAGGTGAGAACTGCTTATCCCTGTTTCCAGCTGCTTTGAAAAATAGTCTCAGGTGCTTGAATTGCAAATTTACTTTGTGGGCATGGGGTTGTACATAATGCAGTATTGCTGTCCCTAAACCCATAGAATGAAAGGCATGGGAGACAAAAACTTTAAAGCTACACAATGGAAAATTAACAAAATTCATTCTCATTCTTATCACAACATCACTGTGCTATATAACCTCTTCTAAAGCACATACTCTGCTCTGTAAATGGGAATTATATTAGCAAATGCAAATGTTTAGGAGTTGTGATTTCTGCCTGTGGTAATTGCCCTGCTGGAGAGTTCATGTGTATGCCACTTCTCTGGTGTCTGGAAAATAACCACCTAGTGGTGTATGCCCTTACACTGCCACCAGTAGAAATTCAAATGAAACTGGGGTGTCTTGTTTCCAGCCAGATGTGAACATCATTCTGCTGGGATGCTCTGAAGATGCACAAAAGAGATCAGTGGAGGGGGAAGGAGACAGCCACAAAAAGTTCCAGTTTTGTGGGTAGCACTGAAAGAGTTACATTTTTAAAGCACTTACTTGTAAAACATTCTACATTTAACTGACCTGCCTTTCACCCAGGCTTTTACATGTGATGACATTGATAAAACAGACAGACTGAGAAAGAATCAACAGCTTGCTTTGCAAAAATGTTAGTAAATCATTTTAGAGTTGAAAGAAGCTTTTATATTAATGAAATGACTTTGTATTACAAACCTAATCTGGATTACCTGCATAATCCCTTGTCATCTTAATTCATGAATATATAGTATGAATTCTCAAAGGTCTGTTGCCCTTGCCTGAAAGTTTTAATTTCTTTCTAAGTATATCAATATCATTGTAGTGGGTTTACGTGGCAAGGTTTTGGTAGCAGGGGGCCATAGGGGTGGCTTCTGTGAGAAGGATCTAGAAGCTGCCCCATGGTTGGTAAGGGCCCCACTGCTGACCAGAGCTGAGCCAATAAGTGATGTTGTTTTGTGCCTCTGTAAGAGCATATTTAAGACAGGGAAAAAAAATGCTGCACCACACAGCAGCTGGGAGAGTGAGAGGAGTGAGGAACAGCCTTGCAGGCGCCAAGGTTGAAGAAGGAGGGGGAGAGGTGCTCCAGGCACTGGAGCAGAAGTCCCCTGCGACCTGTGGTGAGGACCATGGTGAAGCAGGCTGTCCCCCTGCAGCCCATGGAGTACCACTGTAGAGCAGGGTTCCACGCCGCAGCCCGTGGAGGAGACCACGGTGGAGCAGGTGGACCTGCACCAACGGAGACTGCGGCCTGTGGAAGACCCCTGCTGGAGCAGATTCTGGGCTGGGCCTGCAGCCCATGGAGAGGAGCCCACGCAGGAGCAGGTGACCTGGCAGGAGCTGCTGCCCATGGGGGACCCAGGTTGGAGCAGCATGCTCCCGAGGGATGGACCTTGTGGTACGGACCCTTATCTGGAGCAGTTCTTGAAGAGCTGCTGCCTGTGGGCAGCCCATGCCGGATCAGTTCAGCAAGGACTGCATCCCGTGGGAGGGACCCCACAGCACAAGGGATGAGAAGAAGGAGCGGCAGAGAAGAATTGCTATAGACTGACCATAACCCCCATTTCCCTGTTCCCCTGCGCCTCTCAGGGGGAGGAGGAGGAAGAGGGTGGATGGGGGGGGAAGGTGCTTTTGGTTTCTTTCCTTTGTTTCTCACTTCTCTAGCTCGTTAGTAATAGGCAATAAATCTTACTATCTCCCTATGCTGAGTCTTTTGCCCATCACAATAATTACTGTGCAGTCTCCTTGTCCTTATCTCAACCCTTGAGCCCCTTTCATCATATTTTCTCCCCATTCCTCTTTGAGAAGGGGGAGTGAGAGAGCGGTTGTGGTGGAGCTCGGCTGCCCACCCGAGTAAAACCACCACAATCATACATCTGAAATCAGTCAGAAATGAAAACACAATGTACACAATATTTCTTGTACAAATAGAACTTGAAAGTATCTTAAACATGTGTTATGTATTTTCCTATTGAATATCATTACAAATATTAAATATATCCTAATGCCTTACAGTTTAGTTAATGTGATTCATGTTACTTAGAACTTTATATGCAGATTTTTTCAAAGGGAGTTTGAAAACATGGATAATCCTCAAACATGTCAGTTAACGTTACTTAATTCATCTAATGTTCTTAAAAGGTGGTTTAGAACACTTTTCTCTTTCAGTAGGAATATTCTGGGGATGGCAAACAACTCTGAGAATCAAGAGAAAACACAGTAAGGCCTACCATTTCCAGCCTACACAGTCTACAACTCAGAATATTTCACTTATAAACATTTTTGATCTTCAAGAATCTGTAAGCAAGCCGGAAGTTTCAAACTACCTTCTACTACAGCCATAGTGAATTCAAAGCTATATACATATTTTTTTCTGCAAATTAATATCTTCTTTCATGCAATAAAATGGTTTTCAAAGGAACGATATTGATCCCTTCAATTCCCCAAGATAAATGTATTTAGGCATACTCAAAAGAATCTTCCTTTATATTGAAAGTTAATCTTTTTTTTTATTTTCTTTTCTTTTTTTCTCTGCCATAAGGCAACTTTGTCATGTACCAATAAGGCTATCAGAGCTTCCAAATGCAATGTATTGTTGACTTCTTTATTTATTTTTGTTGTTCTTGTTATACTGCCAATGCAGATAATACTTCAACAGTTTTCTCAGCCAGTACCAACAGAGAGCTGGCTCATTTAAACTCTCTTTGAATTGTGTACAATTTAGTCACAAGGCTAGATTTCTCATAGTGTTACACAGGGCAGCTAAAGACCAATATTTGCCATGCAGCTCAGTTTCCTTCTAGTTCTGTATTTCATATGTACCTCAACTTACCGTTTATATTACTGCTAAATTCAGCCAGAGCTACATCACATACCAGTTGCTTTTTCATAATTCTAGGATCCTTCTGTATTTTCAGGTTGCGTAAACAACCCGATGTTATACTGATAGCAATGGCGTCTACAAGCATTATACCAGACTTAGCAATGAGAAGACTGACCTAAGCAGCCTATTTATAAAGTATAAGATCTTATAAAGAGTAATTCTTAGAGTGTAAAAGCCAAGAATAACTAATAGATTTGGGTGACACGGAGCAGGAATGTAGGAGCTAATGCAGTACAGAACAAAATGAATGGAAATGCTTAGAATGGACAACCTCTGGTAGTGATATTCCAAGGGAATTTGATTTCTCCTTTTGTCAAGTGGAGTTCCTTTCCAATTTCTCATCAGGCCAAACATGGACAGCAGTTTCAATAGGATACCATGATATTTTTCAATCCTCCTTTTATCATTTCTAATGGCAAATGCCAGCAGTATATAACTGCTTGCTATATCACACTTTCTTCTATCTGAAGATGAAAGGAGTAAATCAAAGATGGAGGTGAGGGTGGTTGCTGGGTTTTCTTTAGAACAGCTTTCAATAAATCACCAGAATTACCAATGTGGATCTCCCAAGAGTTATTTGGAAGTATTATACTTTGTTGCATGTGTTTATTCAATCACTTTATGGATCTAGGTTAGATAAGCAATGAAAGGCAAGTTAGAAACCTTGTTGATATCATCTTGCATAACCTCTTTGATTCATTTTTAAGCAGATGAAGATCTAGCCTACAATCTTCACAGTGTTTTTGAGAAGAACCAGGCTGAACTCCAAATTGCCCTGATAGTTCCGTAATTTTACCATTCTTTAATTGTCCAAATATACTTTTGTGTTCATTTGTTTCCTGAAATAGATGAAAATGATTAACTCTGTATTGAAACCAAGGCAGGAGTTCTTGACAAAATCCATGTGTAATTTTCACATCAATTAGCTGTTTGATACAAGTTTTACAGTTTATGCTTTGTGCAATGTATTGGGTTTACCATTCTTTACTCCATCGACAGTGAAATCACACCACATCACTTCTTTTATTTCATTCTCCATCTGCTCTGCAACATCTCAAACTTCCGCAGTGCACCACAAGTTTCTACACTTCACTGGGCCTTTTCTTCAGAATTACTAAGTCATGTTCATGCAGACTGCACCCTGGGCAGCCAAAAGAATTGTAAATATATGGACTCACTTTCTTCACTGCTGAACCCTTTTCTATGGCTCTTCTGAGTTTTCCAAAAGGTCCTTCCCAGCTGCAGATAAACAGCGAACTCTTCCTGATGACTTCCTGACCAGTTTAGTATCCTTATTTAGGCAAATCCAAAAATACTAAGACTGAAAAAAAAAAAAAAAAAGTGTGTTGGGGAAGAAGCAGTTCTGGAAAAGTGTCTGTCATACCTAACTGTACAGCATTATCATTTCATAACCTCTTATGAGTCTACCTAACCAGATATTAGTATAGCTAATCTACATGAATTACATGGTAATTCTGCATGACTTCTCAAAGCAACAAAACTGAATTTGAACAAGAAGTAAGTATCAAATTCACAGCTCAATTTGGGTTAGCAGATGCAGCCACAAAACTAACCCTCCACTCCTTTGGGATCAGGAAATGGTTATGGCACTAAGAAATCATCAAGAAAGGTTGAAGCTAATTGAAGCAAATACTTCACTGAAATTAAATAGTATTTTGGTACTCAGTTCTGCTTACTCTACTGAGATTTGTGACCAGCTCTGGCAACAATATTTTCACTCCATTTGCATTTTATTTTGACATCGTCTCAAATTTCCTTCACAATCATAAAATATTTTGCATATTGTTTTCCCACAGCATCAGGAGACAAAACTTTGCAAGTTGGTGTAATATATGAAATTTGAAGTAGTTCATGCTGCTAAATGTTATGACTTTAATTGAACTTTCTGGGAGGCACATTATTCCACTTCTCAGAATTATTTTCCCAATAAAACTTTGGTCTAAAAATAGTTTAGATATGAAACTTAGTTTGCTTCTCAGACTTTTAAATTCATCATATAGTTTCAGAGCAATAAAATCCCAATGGGTACAACCTCTTCTACTTCAATAAACTGTCTTCTACATCTGATACATTCTGTTCAAGTTAATGAGTGAAATTCCTGGACCTTGCTTCTCTTGGTGATGATGAGAAGACAAGTTGCCAGCTCTGCGATTCTTCCGGTCCGGTCTCTTCTTACATTCCAATGTAGTCTGTACAATTCACTACTAGCAGTCACAGAGCAGATCTGGCTTTTCAATTGGTAAGGCAAGATCCATTAATGTATTTTCAGAAGGGATAACTTCATATTCACGGAGTCAAAAAATTCCATGTACCAAATAACATCCTGTAATACTGTTATGAGATCAAGACAGAATTTCTGGTACCACAGAGATTTCACTAAATCTGCACCTTTCATATAACTATTGCAATTTTAACTTTCTCAAATCCAGGGTGAAATTTCTAGTTGAAACAGACACAATCATGACACCAGCATGACTAAAAGCTCAAGTGAAGACATAGACATAAATATAATACGGGGAGACCAAGGTTTAAGTTTCATTTTGGTGACATTAATCAGAGGTAAATGAAGAGATTTTTGAAAAATCATCTCTTGTCCCACTCTCCCTGACACTATGCAGTAACTTCCCTGTTTTTCTGGGAATTGTCTTTCATATTATAAAAGTAGCCCAAACATGAAAGAAGAAAAAAAAAGCAACAACCCTACACCTGTAAGTAAAAAGGGATCCAGCTATGAAACCCCATTTGCTACTGCACTTTGGAGGACATGCTATAACACTTGTATTTCTTAAGAACAGTTCTTTAATTTTATAACAATGTTTCTTTACCACCACAGTTTTACCAGTAATAGGGATTTAAGCACTCCAAGCCCCTATGAGATTTGGCTAGTTTTTATATGTTCTATGCTAGCAGCATTTGTTCACTGAAAGTTTTCAAGTTAACAATTATTTTGCAGTCAGATGACTTCTAGATATTGTGGTAGGAACAATGGTGGAGACAGTATTTATTGTACTTGTGAAAGAAAATGCAGTCCTCCAATATGATTTCATGCATCTTTGATGCTGGTTACATTACATCACTTCAGTATATTTAGGAACAAATTAGCTAAGCCAGGACAAACCTGCTTTAGACTCTCCTGTTTCAGCGTAAGGAGAATTTACCTTGATTTAGCTTAAATTGGTTCTTAATTGAATTAATCCTGAAAAAAATTCATTCATACTTGTATTGCTATTAGATTAACCGAATAAATGAGAGAATAAAAGAAAAAAAAAATCACTTATTTTAATCAACATAACTATCCTATGTAGGTTTTTGATGGGTCATTGCTTGGATACAAGTTTGTAGGTCCACAGAGTTTGCTTACATAGCACAGATAACATTTAGAGGTACCCTCAAAAGTCATCTGTGACTTAATTCTTTCACCTACCTCAGTGGTCCCATCTAAACTAATATAGTATCATGTTTCCTGAGTAATTCAAGCCTTTTAGAACTGCAGTAAGAATTTATTCTTAAAGTATATAGAGAGATACTCATCTCTGAGGCAAGGGATTTGGGGGTATAGTCTGTGCATTTCAAAGTAGCTCCAATACACGAGCCTATGAAATCAGCAGGGGGAATTCAGAAGGTGAAGTTTTGCCTTCTTTCACAGAATTTCTATAAATTGCCATTCAATGACAATTGTTGAACCATTTCTCGACCGGCCTTTAGAAGCAATGGTATGTTGGTGTCTTTTACATTGGCATCAATATATCCAGTCTTGACAACTTAATAGATTAGACCTATGCTTTACTAGCAAAATGTACAGCTATATGCATATATACAGCCAACAGAACCACCTCCCAAAGTAAGCCTTAGGTGTTCCATAGCATTTGCTCTGTATTTTAAAGGTTCTTCTACAAGCAGAATAGTAATCAATACAGTTAGAGTATGACAAGAGGAATTCCATTTGCTCCAAAACTCTATCAGTTTGATTTATTCTAGATGTTTCTGTAATGTGCCCCTCATGGAATACTGCCATACCCAAAGAAGGTTAAGACCTCACTTGTAATTATAAAGAAACAAAATTTAAAATGTCAGGTAATGACAAGCTGACAATAGCCAGAAAATTTCCTAAGGATAACTCTGCTCCTAAGTCACCATGTGATTAGGAGATATGGGGGTGGGAGAACATCAATCACTATGTGAGTCAAGGGAAGTGACAGATGTTTTTGAAAGTTTTGGTTATTGTTTTCTTACTTTTTTGAGTGCCAGTGCTTTTTGTATGTTAGCCTATCACAGAATCACAGAATCACAGAATAGTCTAGGTTGGACAAGACCTCCAAGATCACTGAGTCCAACCTCTGACCTAACACTAACAAGTCCTCCACTAAACCATATCCCTAAGCTCTAAACATCATCTAAACGTCTTTTAAAGACCTCCAGGGATGGTGACTCAACCACTTCCCTAGGCAGCCTATTAAATGATGAATATGTGCAAGACTGATGTGTCAAAATTGTTCCCCTCCTCCAAATATGTGAAGCAAGGTTTTATGATTTTATTCAGGTGTGTTCTGAAACATCTAAAGACTTCCAATTAGTCGCATAAATAGCTGGTGCTCAGAGCTGTAAAGTGAAGGCTGTGAAAAGAAAGAAGAAAGGACCTCAAACAAAACAAAAGAGTCAACCAGTAAAGAAAGGTTTGTGACTAGAAGAGACAGAGAAACTTCTTAACTTTATGACTGGCTGCTATATCCTGTTATGCATCTCAACACACTGTTGGCAAAGTAAATGGCAACCTGCCCACACGGCACATGGATCAGCAGGTGGCACGTGTACAGCTGGGCATATCTGGCCGGCAACATGTTCAAGTTTGTCTTTGCCAGCTAACCAGATTTTTGGAGCCAATCTCAGTTATTAAGAGAAAGGATCACTAATTTTCCTTTTCTCTATTTGCCATAAGATTTTAAGACTTTACAATGGGAATGTGGCATGGTGGGAAATATGTTCTGTGAACCCATCACAGCTGCCACAGAGCCCTGGGTCCTCAGAGAGGAAAGGTAAGTCACAAAACTGTTACCCAGCTTGTACAATGAGCACAGAGTAGTTGAAAAACACTGCTTTTTTTTTTTTTTTTTTTTTTTTCTGCAGCTTTTCAAAGGTCACATACAATGCAGTTGGAAAATATGATGTTAAAAAAAAAATGCTGTGACACTCCTTTGACTTGTAATCCACTGTGGACAATAAGCCTCTAATGCAGAAAAATAAGCCATATTGGGAACAGGGTAGTCATATAAGCTACGTGATCCAAGGCACACTATACCCAGAAGTACTGACATTGTGTCATGTTTCTAAGGGAAAAGTGCCCATGTAGCCTGAGCTGGGTTTTTAAACACATTTAGCTATGCTAATTCAAAAGGTCAGGTGCCTCAGAGAGCTCATATCAGTTTAGAATTGCTCTAAGAGAACTGAGGTCAAAATCCCTGCAATTTCAGGGGTTAGGCAGATCCTAATCATTTTATGTCCTCTCTTTCAAAGCAGGAGCACAAACAGTATTAAAGCATGTCAAGTTGTGGGGAACACTGAGCAAATGTCTAATTGTGTTGGGAGGCAGGAGACTAAAATAAGGAATCAGTTTTGAGATCTTCTCTGTTAACACTTTTAATTTTCCCTAATAGGACTAATAGACAGAATTTGATGACCACCTAAGTAAACAAGTTCCACAAACAGACCATAATCTCAATGAATTCATGCTTCTTTATGCTTGCTATAAATGTACACATTTTTACAGCAACAATCAATTCTATTATAAGAGGAGGGAAGCTTTTAAAAGGGTGTGGAAAGAAAAATGTATATGAATTCAAGTCCTGTGCCATGTGAAAAACATTTCATATGTCTTATTTTAATGTTTCCTTATATCTACAAAATGTGTAGAAACTTCTCTGAAGAGGTATAGGAAATTTCCTTTCCCTTATTCAGATTCAGCTGACAGTACTATATATTCTTGTCTCTAGGAGGAACCTTTTAAATCAAGTAAATTACTAGTAGCACATTACAAGCATTACTAGTAGCATTACAGTAGTCCATTTATGATGTTGAATTTTTTATGTTTTGGTGGCAAATTAACTGATGGACTATACAACTGGACTAAATGTATTGCTATGGACTGTATGTATTGCTTAAATATCAAAATCTGAACCACAACCAAACATTGTTATGCGGGAGAAGTTAATGCCAGTGTTTACCTTTTGGTATTTTGTTGGTAGGAGAAATATCAGTGAAATGGCTTAGCAAAGCTTTTAAGTTTAGTGTAATAGTGGAAAAAAAAAAAAATGGAAATATAGAGGATTACTCTCGATGTTTCTCCAAAGCTATCCAACTAGCTAAACTTCTCAGTGTATAGAATCAAATCAGACATTTTCTGAGACACTTTATTAGGAATACAATGGAAATGGGAAACTTTGTGGCTAAGACAAAAATATTGCCTCCCCTAGGATTCTGTGAGATTTTAATTAGTTGTCCTGATCATGATCTCAAGTCAAGAATGACAAGTAGAAATAAAGGGAGAAAAAGGAGCTAACCATAAAAGAGACCTTTATTATACCCATGCAGGAATGTTGTCAAAGTAAAAGAAACCTGCAGGAACAAGAGCTTTGAGCTATGATGTTCTTTTCTATATAGTTAATGAAAAGAGACTACAGAAGGTCAAACAATTCTAATTCTCTTCCCTGAAGTTAGTCATTCTTCTTGTTGTCTACTTAGTGAAGGAAGGATTGCATCTGTTCATGGCTACAGCAAGAAAGAATAAATTAAAAGAAGTAAGAATGTATATATTTGTGTCTTTCCATTTCCCTGAACTACTTACGGTCTGAAAGCCAAACCTCATGCAGGTCAGACTCTCCTTGACAAATGGAAATTCTGCATGTGGAAGGGAGTTCAGTTTAATGCTTCCTATATCCAAATCTTCGCTGAGGAGTGGATGATTACTCTGTGCTATTTATTCCTCTTACAAAGCCACTGCATACTGTGTTACCTAGGCTGACATCCTCCCTTCCGTTGTTCCCACTCTCCCACACTTCCTCCAACACTTGACAATGTATAGAAAAAGGTACTGGACACATGACAAAGAAATAAAGTACAGAATCCCTGCTTGGTGAAAAACCATAGGGAGTTATCACCTTTACTTCAGCAAGCTAAGAATTTCAGCTAAAACATCAGTCCTGCATATACAGGAGTTAATAGGCATTTAGGTGTAATTTCTAGGTTTTTGTGATGACCTGGAACAGCTATCTGCAAAAGGTTAAGAATAAATTTTCAGGTAGGTAAGGAAGAAATATATTTTAATATTTTTAATGAGCTGTATGTCTCCTGAAAATAAAATTAGATTCAGATCTTAACATTTCAATGTCATGGGCAGTCTGCTAAATTTCCTTTGTATGGAATGTGAAATTGTGGCTAGGCACTTGGAGAAGAAAACACAACCTTTCTTCCTTTCCATATTCATGATAATATTTGTCATAATAATTTAGTTTGGTTTCAGTAACAGGACTATTGATGTTCTTCCATTTCCCCAATGCATTTCCAATTTCACACTTGCTCATCTAACATCAAATATATTGAAAGGGGTGACAAAACATCCAACAACATTGAAAGAGCAGAGGAAAGAAGAAAGCATAGTCACAGATTTTATTTCACTCCTTTTTCTAAATTAATCAATATTTCATTTTTTAATTCTTAACTAAAGAGCTAGCAATATACTACTTCCAGTCCAAAATATGAAAATCTGACAAGTTGAATTTGAAAATTTGGTTTCGCAAAGACATTCTTGAAATAGAATCCATGATTATTACAAGCAGCAATCATATTCATGAGAACAACAACAACAAAAATAAACACAGATTTTGTCACATGATTCTACCATTAAAATGTCACCAGGGTGATATATTTAACAAATTAGTTCAGGTCATCTTGCCATTGAAAACACAGGAATTTTGTAACTCAGGGTTACTGACTCAGGTAGAACAGAGGTGTAGCAAAACAACATTCATAATCATGATTAGCTGTTTTTTTTTTGTTGTTGTTTGTTTGGTTGTTTTTTTGTTTGTTTTGTTTTTGTTGTTGTTGTTTGTTTGTTTGTTTGTTTTGTTTTTGTTTGTTTTGTTTTCCTTTAATGCTCCAAAACTCACATTCTCATCTCTGCTGCTATATAGCAAAGACCATAGTGACACTTGCTGGTGCAGCAGAGTCAGAAAATAAAATGCAAAAATAAGGTATGCCAACTGCAGTTTTTTTTTATTCATCTCTTCCCTTTGGTATAAATGCTCTGAGGATTCTGTTTCCTGTTTCGCATATCAAGAGATGTACAATATGTAGAGGTAATTATTCTTCTCCTGATCTAACAGTGTAAGCATTCAAATTGCAACCTTGGCTATAGCAGTAGTATGCCACTTTGCTAAACTTAGTTGATTCAATCATCTTTTTCCTTTTTTTTTTTTTCTTTTTTTACAGACATCTAAAGAAGTAAAATATTTCAATATACACTTTCCCCTTGCTCTCTTACCTGTCTCTTTAAATGCCCCTGAATTGCAATAACCTCTTCTTTCAGTAAAGGACTGAAAAAGTCTCTCTTCCCCTGTGGCTGGCATGTACAGGACACCCCAATACTGCTCATGGCTCTGCCAGCTTTCAGAAGTGCAGTGCATTGCACTGGTTCTACAAGGAGAATTGAGTATCCTCAGCACGACATGTAGCCAGAACCTCAGGATGGGTTTCTAGCTTTGGAAGCTTGAGTAAATACCTTATAGTCCTTGTCTCAGCAAATTCTGCGCTGCAAAGGACACTGGGAGACATAGATCTGATTTTATTTGTGGGGGAAGGTTGCTGTATGGACATATTGCCAGACTGCATTGGCTAGAGGTAATGAATGGGTTAAAACCCCTGTACAACCTCTTCCCTCTAATCCACATCTAAAATGGAAGTTATCAAGAAACTAGTGTTAAGGGCATCTTGCAGTGAATGTTCACTTAGCTGAAAAGAGTTATGGGATCCTCAGGTCTGATTTCATACTTGCAGTACTAAAGGTGAATTCCCTTACGGGCTTTAACAACAACAAACAAACAGCTAATGGACAGCAAAGAGATATTTTTGCCATTTGTTGATTATGATGACAGACATTCTCACAGGGAATATCCTAGATGATGCACATCCTAGATTATTACTTCAGTTTTTGTCCTGATTGAAGCAACATGGTAGAGTAGAGGCACCTTCCAAATTGTTAACGTGTAGGTCTAAAAAACTTTAAAAACTGAGCAGGTATAGTAAGGTAAGCATGGATTTTGCACCTTGCTCCTATGGTAAAACAACAGTAGAGAAACTCACGGGTTTAGTCCTTAGCTGCTCAACATCTCAACATCTTTAAAAGGAAAAAGGTTTCTACTTTCTTTTCCACATCTTTTCTTATGACCTTTCCACATTTTTTGACCTGTTCTAAGGAGCAAGAAATACCATTCCCAGCCATATGCTTTTTTGCACAGAGAACAGAGAGGGCAAATAAAGAGCTGCACTTTCTCCTCTACAATGCATTTCAGTATTATATATAATTTGTTATGTGACTCAACTAAATGAGCTTTTGTTTACTCCTTGCCATTTTCTGTCATTCCTCCCCTGTTGTCTGTAAATCACATCTTCCTTTCAGTGTCCCCATTTCACCCTCTATCCTAGGCTAGGGAGTAAAGCTCCCTGCGGGGAAGAGTATTAAAAAAAGAAATAAAGAAATAAAGAAGCATCCTTGTTCACTCAGTACAGACCCTAGAGTAAGACTTTGACACACAGTATCACAGATACTTCTCTACCCCTCATGTATCCTCTTCGACCTCCTCTGACTGACAGAAGTACTGACAACTTCTCAATAGCCATCTGATCAAAACAGAGGATTAGAGCTTCTGGGGTTAGAAGGGGAATTAAGTGTGGCTGTACAACCCTAGATGTGAGAAATAACTTCACCCCTGCACCTAAGAAGAACTCTCTGTTAGCAGCTGGTGTTAGATCCACTGATAGCTTGACAAAGGCATTAATAAAAAAATCGTTCTTCTTTCCAGTCATTAGATGAAAAGTGGGATATAGGCTACCAAACGATAAACTGCTCCAAACTCCCACATAACAGCAATGGAATGAGGAAGGCTGTGATGCTCTTCAGTCTAGGCCTTTATTATTACATTTATCTGTCAACATTTTAGAGTAAATACTTGTAAGATTTTTTCCCAGCCGTTGACTGCAGCATTTGTGATTATAATGCTTCCTTTCATGGAAAAAAAATGTGTTAGCATATAATTTCCGCCCTCTTTTTCTAGTAGATTTCCATGAATTTCATGGACACCAATAAAGAATGCAGTGTCACCTAGCACCCTCAGGAAAATCACTTGTCCTGTCTTCTTCATGTCTTCTCCATGGCCTCTCCCTGCAGTGCTCATCTAAACCATACTGCTTTTAACACACTCAAAAGCACTAGGGATTCAAAGGGGCTGACTTTAGGGCAGATGCTTTACAAGGAGCTGGACACCACCAAAACAGCCCTTGTGAAAGAAGAGTGAAGCTATCTTTACTCTGTCCAACCTGATAGCAACAAAAGTATTGAAAAAAGCAATGTAAATCACAGGGAACATCACCATGTTTCGAGTAGCAATAATTTACAGACAGATTCAGGATTTAAGGGTCCAACATTTCTTACCCTTACAGATCTGAAACTCTTATTATTTTTTTTTTTTTCCTGAATAAAAAGGCAATAAAGAACACTGCCTGTGATTCGACTTATGTCTACCTTCTTAATAAAAAGTTGGTATTGGTTCTTTTGATTATTTTTTTTCTGACAAAGTAGGAAAAGCTGATCAACAAATGCATTGTTCTTTTTACAGTACAACTTTAATATTTTCCATACTGTAACAACGGAGAAAAGAACACCCCAAATATGTCAAAATAAAATTTCTTTGGAATAAAGCCAGGTAAGATAAAGTAATGCTGTCATTGAAAATGGATTAATAAGAAGTAGCAATTGGTAGGAAGAGTAAATACTTTTTAAACCTAAAAGTGCCAGTGCAATAGCCTACTGAAAGGCTATTTTTAGGCCTATTTTTAACAAGCATACCTCAGTATGCTTAATAATAGGAAGTTAGATCTCCAGGGCAAAATATGGAGAGAAAATGTGTACAGCATGCACTTCGAGATCTAAAAAACTTACCTTAATAGATTTTAAAGAATTAAGCTTCTGCTGGCTTTTTTAAGAAATGGCTTTAGAGTATTTTTCCATTATATGTGCTCATTATTTGTTATTGCAAGTGAGGTTTCTGTGTAACTAAAAATCATTACAGCATATGCAATTTCAAGGCATGACTGTCCATAAAAGCCAGTTTTCTTGAATGTAAGTGTGAAACAAGCAAACACAAAAAATTGTTTCTCACTTAAAGAAAAAAATACATTTTCAAATTAACTCAGATTTCAGTTAAAAATCTTTCATCTCTTTTTCAATAAATATTTCCTTATGACCAAGTAGATGTCAAGAATTAAATTAAATCTTCTGACCTTCTTATACGAATCTATATCCAATCTTAAAAATCGATATCCAATTCTAAACATATTAGAGCACTGAAGCCTTGTCTTGGTTTAACCAGGAAGAGGAAAAAGCATCATTTGCTGAGCCATAAGACCTTTTAGCTTTCTCTCTTTGGGAATTAGATGAAGCTGGATATGTTTCTTTTGAGTTTCTTACAATATCTCTCTGCAGTAGCTAATAAAACCCCAAGATATACACAGTAAAATTCACCCCTCTGCAAGGACTACATGTTTATGTCTCATGATAACTTTCAAAATGGAGTGAAAAAAACTTCTCTGTGCATCTGTGTAGACACACATGAATTCTACTACCTTTATTTGAAATTGACAGGACAGAAATTAGGCAAGGTGCATCATTCCAGTCCAGCAAGACTTGAGTAACTAAATCCAAGCCCTCATCATTTTGTTACACATCTCTGAGTTGGTTGCACTACTGGCAGACTTTTGGTGATTAGGTATGGACATGAGGAGGCACACACTACCTTTTTACTGTACAGATCCTAGCATCACTTCTCAGCAGGCTAAAGAGATGAGAAGACATGGCTTTGCACACACAGAAATGAGAAAAGAGATAACTGGGGGAAGCAAGGTACAGACAGGTATCATCTGTCCAGGTTGCATTCTGCCTGGATTACCATTCTGCCTAAACTCATACACCCAGCTCCCAGTACTGCTCATCAGCTAGCAACAGCACTGCACAAATGTCATTCTGCATCTTCTGGGCCAGATCTGCATCTCTTGAGCATCAAAGGGATGATTTTCTACCATACTCTCATCTGAATTCACTTAGAAGAGATCACTTACTATTCGTGGAAGTACTTAATTGTGTAGCCCCCAGAAAGAGTGACTAAAATTACCCCACAACTTGAAAAATACATGTCAGAAAATTAATTAACATTCAGAATGATACATGTATCCTGGAGGCAATCTCCTCAGATAAATTCTTGAGCATGTTATGGCATCTTAGAACAAAAAAATAAGAAGGAAATGTTGTGTGAAGGATGATGAAATACTAGGGAATAGTGTATGTTCAACATACAATATTCAATGTATTGCTCAAGACCAGTAGGACTGGCCCCCAAGATACTTTAACATGCCTAGATATGTGTTAAGTCCAGGATTTTTTTAAAAGAAAAGCCTCTTTTCCAAAGAAGAATATGTATGTCACTGATTCAAGTAAGTAAGAAACATATATGAATTGAAGTAAGAAGTATATACAATCATAAGCTTGCCTTCTAAGGACTTCAATCAGTCCTCATAGTTGCCCATCAGAAAGGCAATATGATATATTCTGAATTTTCTGCTGATGGGAAAACTATGGAACAAAGAAATGAAATGAGCTACATTTCATATTTTATGCAAGAAACTCCCTCTCATCAAATAACTTCTTCAATAGTTTGCTGTATAGTGTCTTCTAGTCCATTAAAAACTCAAAATGAAATATTTCTGTGATTCAAAGATTTTTTTTTTTTAATCCATTTACAATGAAGAATAAAAAATAAGCAGACAATGAAAAAGAAGGGAAAATCCAACTTAATCTAACCTCTTTACCTTTCAGATATCATCAAAAACATTAGTTTCTAGCTGATTAGGTCAGATTTCATCTGCTAATGCTGGGCAGTGATCATGGGTTCCAAAAGCAGACATCTTCAAGAAATATGTTTTCACTTAGAACTGTAAAAACTTCCTTCAACCCATTCCAACCACAAACTGAAGATCTTTAATAATGTCTTGAGCTATCCACTCAGATTTGAGCTATCCACAGATTTGGACACTTCAAAACAGTAGTCATTTTATTATTATTATTATTATTATTATTATTATTATTATTATTATTTTGTGAAGGTTGCCTGGATGTTTGGTTCATTTGCAGGAAGTCACAAGTGCATTGAGGAATGGACCAAATTCTGCCATAGGATCCTTTGACCTCAAAAGAAAGTTGCAGCAGTGGGGAGAGTGGCCACTTGTGAACCCAAAGCCAGCTTCAGCTTTCTAGGCTGATATATAAAATCTTTTTTATTATTATTTTTTCTTTTCTTTTCTTTTCTTTTCTTTTCTTTTCTTTTCTTTTCTT
>NC_048907.1:14338332-14454766 GCF_011077185.1 Oxyura jamaicensis | reverse complement strand
TTCTTTTCTTTTCTTTTCTTTTCTTTTCTTTTCTTTTCTTTTCTTTTTTTCATCTACAGATGATGAAAAAAACTATTTTTATAATGAAAAATAATACTCCATGATGAATTTTCACTGACTTCCATTCTGTCTGCTAGTGGAACTTCCATGATGTCAGGGGAGTCATTCTTTTCATTACTCTACCAATTGATTAGAATCAACATCTAAATAATTCTTTCTAATTTAGAACATTATTTGGAAGAAGAAATATGCACTGCAAGCTTATGGTAAGATGCTACCATTCCTACTCATGAACTGTGTCACCAGACAACAGCATAACCGCACGTGGGAATCAGCCTCTTAAAGGAATTGATAACCCTTCTGCTCTTGAAAGGAACACAAGAGCCCTGGCATCGTTTTGTCACTTGCATATAAAAATAGACACTGAGTGAACAGCCTGTTCCACACCAAACAACCACTTTCCATTTTGATACTTCAACATCTTTCCATTAACACAATCCCCTTTACAACTCTTGATTCATTAAAATCCATGTCTCATTACTTTGTACTCCAACATGTTGGTAGCTATTTTTATGATTCTTACCTTTCTATCTTCTCTTACTCTCCTAAAAGATTAAATATGAGATGCTCATGGTTTTTACTTTTTTTTCCACATCTATTGCTCATGGAAATGTTAATTGTACTCATGTTGTACTGATGCTTTTGGAATTGATTTTTCCATTCTTTTGAAGTCACATATAGTGAATTAAATCATTTTCTGAAAGTTCTTACATTAAAAGTCTCAGGTGACCAGAAAGAAGGAGCACTGGCTAATTAATAGTCCACCACCTCCTAATTCAACATCAAGTACTGAAGATTATTTATACCCAGAACAGCATTTAATGTTAGAAACAAGCAGGGGAAGAAACACATTTATTACCACATCACTGTGACTTACATTTGAAAAGGGCTTTTCCAATATATGTACAATAACATAATTTTTGAAAATTGCTTTACTATTGAATCAATTCTTTTTACATCCAGAAGAAAACCCTTGCCTTACAAATGATTAGCTGGTGAGAGCATATATAAAGACACTGCAGAAAAACTTGTACCCTTCGCTGGAAGAAGCGAATTGTACAGTCTCTGTACAATTTTACAGGTAATCAGGGGATACTGTATTGCGATGGATATCTGGAGCGAATCCCTATCAGGAGTGGGGATGCAATGCCATAAATTAGAACTAGTGAGACACAACTATGAATTCAGCCATGTCCATGCTAACAATCATGTGCAGTCCAGTTCTCATTACTGTATCTTTATTATTCATGGCAATTTATTAGGGACTTTGGGTATTCCAGGAATTCTTGCTATGCTTTCTGTCATATCTCTATACAACTGTCTCCATAAATCACATGTTATTACTCCTCTGTCTTTGAATGCTTGGTTAAAATTTATATTCTGTCAGAAGAGAACAATGAAGAAACACTTAGGGAACAGATTTCAGAGCAAGCAAAAGCTAAGAACTTAATTTATGAAACTGAGGGTTTCAAAAACCTTTTAAAAGAGCTGTTTAATATTAACCCTTTAGATTATGTGATTTCTCAGATGACCAGACTGAATGAAACAACTTAATATTTACAATATGTAGCTGAACACCATTTAAGTCTGATGACATCCCGCAAATTCTGGGTATTGTTGGTTGCTGTATTTTAATAACAGATATTAACACACTTCCATGAAAAATCATTTTCTTCTCATCTCTCACCATTATGTTTGTGGCAGTAGTTTCACAACCAGTGGTTGTAATAGTAAATACTTTTGTAGCTGAGTACAAATCCAGCTTTTACTTCTCTGGTGGTGGACATTTTCTGAGAAAGGATTCAGTGACCACATGTAAGAGGGCAACCCAGTAAAAAATAAAGAGGAGCAGGACTGGATGAAGGAAAAAGCAGATATCTATGGATTGTGTGATTTCTGCTAGTTAGTTAAATTACTGCACGGTCATAGAGGACTGCTTCAATCAACAAGATAAAATCTCTACAGAAGAGCGCTGCAGTATCTCCCCCACTACTACATCTGTAAACTGCAACACTAGTGTGAATCACTGGGTCAATTCTGAACTGCATTTTAGCTTCAACATCTGTCCTGTGTGAAGTTGTTATGTAGGAATAAACTCTGTCCTTTGTGCTGGAGATGATTTTTCCACCTTCTTGGAAAAAGGATCTCTGTAGAAGATGGGATGATATAGAGAGGAAATTGTATACTTAATAAAAGTTTTGGATTTGTCATTTCTGCTAACCAAAGAAAATTGCACAAAACAAACAAACAAACAAACAAAAAAAAAAAACTGGCTGCTTAATGGATTGTTCAAATGCTCATTAGCGTCAAGCAGATTTATTTGAACAGATAATTATCCCCATATTTTGCTTTCATCACTGGAATTGTTTATGTTAAACTGTCAAGCAGCCGTTTTCAAATTTTACTCCTTGATGTGTTGAATTTCCTCTATGGTTAGAAAAACAAAAAAGGATTTTTTTTCTTTTTTTTCTCCTCAGTCTCATTTTAACCCCATTTAACATGTTTCATGAGACTTCAAAGTTTGCAGGAACATCGAGTCATTTTCATTTTGGACATTACAAAGAAATGAACATACAGGCCCTCCCATGAGGAATACAATGCTATTCAAGTTCCTCTGTTTTTCTTTAATTCATTCATTATGCTAGCTGGAAGGCACATGTATGTGCACACACGAGAGAAGGTGCAACTTAGAAGTGGCAACTTCCTTACTTCCAGAAGCTGATTTTGAAACTGACAGTCCCTCAGCATTCACTTTGGCTGCTGCCATCAGTATGTTTAGCAAATCAGTCTATTTGCAGTTAAAAGTGATTAGAGCCCTATGTAAGATAGATAGCAAATTGCTATGCCTAGTCAAAACAAGCCAACCCATGCCTTTAGGCTACTCTCAATGCAGTTATCTGTTGCTAAAGAAAGCAGTTTGACAATGTATGTGTCCTCATAATTTTCTCTGGCTGTCAGTCACCTTTATGTTCTTTATAAAAGCACACCGCTCATCCACAGTTAAAGTCAATTTTGCTAGCCAGTATGAATATGCATTTTCTTCAATGCCGAGTGACTGATATGACAATTTTCAGCATTTAAAGTTTAACTACATAAATTCTGCAAACTGGAATAGAATTATTCTTTTTGGTTTTAATCACTTTCCCATCCTTTTACCTCCCACTGCAATGGATAGAAATTCTTTATCTCCCAGGAAAATTTGCAAGTCTTCTTGTAGAGAACCACTACAAAAGCAAGCAAACAAACAAAGAACAACACAAACCCTTTAGTGATGCTTGCAAGGCAATCATTAAAAAAAAAAAAAAAATCTTTATTTGCTACTTCTTGCACTGCCACAGAACTTAATGTGCAATGACTCTGAGCTATAATTTTTGTTTGTACCTCATGGTCAATGAGGAGGGGAGAACTATGTTTACTTACGGTGTTTTCATGCAAGTCAGCCTTAGAATTTCCAGCCAACAGGAAAAAAAGGTGTTTATCAAACTATGCTGATCAGGCAAGGCTGGAAAAATACTAACTCCTTTGATGGTATTTAGAGTATCTCCTGTGCTCTCCCTGTCTTCTATCCTCATAAAACCTCTATTAAGCCTTTTCCATTACAAATCCTCATTCTTGTGTTTAGACTCAGTCCAGGTTAGAATACCTGTCTGGGTGAATCTTAACATGTGTTATCTTAACATGATGTCCAGCATCTGGTCTTTTACATCTACTCCACTGCTTGCTATGGAAATAGGTACTTTAACTTAATGACAGGTACTTTAACTTAATGATAAAGTCTTTTTATTATAGAGCAGAAATCACATCCCACAGAGGAAATATGCAAAGCTCACTAGCATTTTGTAAAGGAGCACAAAGAGATTGGCATTTTATCATTCCACAACCTAAGCAAGAAATCTTTACAGTTCTGAGAGATGATAGTAGCTGCCGGTCTTAGAGCAATTAGTATTGGCACCAGCCACACACAAAGACCGCGCTGTTGTGTGGGGATGTAACTTCAGCTGTGCTCAAAGGTCAATCACAGGAAGTTGCTCTCGTAAAGAGAAAAAAATCAGGTGGTTTGGCTCTATGGAGGAGAGTAACTCTCCTTATTAACTGTTGATTTTGAAACTGTACAGGCAATGCTTGAAAAATGAAGTGAGGACACAGTCTGTGTTTTGCATTATAATTCAATTTAGCAATACCACACACACACAAAGTTTTATTGCTAATGGATGCACCGAGCAGACCTGACTGCTCTACATCAACAACAAAAACAAAGAACTACACATCAACAGTAGGCTGTCATTAGCAGTAATGTTATTCCAAAGCATGGAATATCTGTCAGGCAAATGTAACTGCATCTGACATCTACTGTAGTTCCATTTGCCTGGCTGAGATGATACATTTCAAATTGAGGAACATCTGTTTCAGGCATGTGATGAATCATCTTCAACTATATTTCCTACTTCCTGAAATCCTGTAAGATCAGACAGTGGAACAAAGTTGCATAACACAATGATTGTGATGTTTTTCAGTATTTCTGAAATTTTAGATTTTTTTTGACCCGTGGCTCATTTCATGATTTAAAAAATCACAGAGAGAGAGCATATTTCCAATGCTAGAAAAGGAAGAAGATGAAAAAACTGAAACAGCTCCCCTATTAGAAGATAATAGTTCTAGTGAGGTGGCATTGTGGTACTTTTGCCAAGTGCCCCTTTGACTGATAAATTATCTCCCTGAATGTATTACAATTGCAGCTGGTTGCTGGGGTATGGGAGGGTAAGCAAGAAATAAAGTGGTTTCAGTGGATCCACTGAAAACTGGAAGAATCAACACCATGTCATAAACAGAAAATACTGTGAGAACCTTAGAGAGGAATTTGACAAAAAAAATAAGACCCTCAAATTGAAATGTTAAATTTCACACATAAAGATAGGGATTCATACTCAGCCAATGGGACCTGACAGCACATTCACACAGCGTATGAAGAGAATGTAATGTAGTACTCATGTGCATGTCTTCTGCATTTAAAAAGAAAATTGAAAGCTATCAAAAATAATAAGGTAGTTTTAAATATGCTATACCGTGAGTGGTAATATGAACAACTTCATGCATGAGAAAGCCCAATTTGCCAGTGCTCCAAAGAGGATCACTACGTATTTAGTCTGTACACTTGCTGAAATAAAAACATTTATTTCTCAGTGGATAGTATTTATTGCATTCCAGTGATTTGCAGTGTGACAGAAGCAGACTGGATCTTAAGTGCAGTCACAAGTTGCTCAACTGCTTCGCATGTTTGCTTTAAAATGATGGCTTATGCAATTTCTTCTCAGTCCTTAAACTCTGAAAGCATTCAGATTTCTTGCTTAACTACTAGATAGTAACCAGTTTTGCTGTCTTTAGAACTCACCTCTGTTTCTGGACACTCACCATCCTGAATCTTACTATACCAGGTGGTATTTTTCTGGCTGAGCAGAAAGGTATCTTTCAGTAAGCTTCAGATCCAAACATGGATCTCAGCTTCCTTCAAATTCATTGGAAGTCAGGAATTTCATTTGGACTCGTAGGCCATTGCTCCACTTAGGAACTGTTCCATCGCTGATTAGCACAAAACAGACTTTTGTTGGGCATGCATTCAGCTTCCAAAAATGAATGCATCACAGCTGACCATAAGCGTTTCTCCAAAAGCAAACTGCCATATCAGCAGGTCATCAAAAGTAGCAAGACCATTTACAATAGCACCATCTTGTGTCTCTCAGTGATTCTATAGTTACGGTAAATGTAGCAGATTACAGAAGTTAGCATACAGAAATTACCACAGTATGTAACAGTCATGTCCTGTCATTTCTGCTATTCTGCCCTAATCCTTCACGACGAATGAATGATGCCATATGTTTCTTTCCCTGTGATCTCACAGTCATCCATATAGAATGAATTTAGGGTTTGCTTTGTCTTTAAAAGGAGGCATATCTTTTTGCCTGCAATGGAACTTGGGCTGTATGAGCAATATCAGGAAACTGCCTGTGCAAATCAGTCTTAATATGTCAAGCAGGTTTTGATCTGCCTACACCAAGTATATCTGGAAAAGCTGCCTGTCACCTGCTCTCATGCCTGAATTTTTCCCAGAGGTATACCTGCAGTCATTGCACTCTCAGAATACAAAGAATTATTTTCCTCAAAGGATGCACATCTGAAATGCAGCAGATTTTAGTGAACTGGACATTAGACAAGGCTAAGGAAATCATTCTTCAGTTCCCAGGCAGACCAATGACCTTGGAAAAGTGAGTTCAGAACTTTATTTGTCTCTATTTGCTATAGCACTCTGCTTTATTAAGTGTGTGTAGTATCCCATCTAATGAGGACCAGCCTTTATAAATATGGACAACAACTTTACTTCTTTCTAAGTGAGTGTCTCCTGTGACTGAACTCTTAGGGAATGTTATTACTGAAATTAATCTTGAATGCTCTAATTAGAATGGTAGCAGTTACAGAATTCTCTAATGACTACTTTGAAAAAACAATTACTGTCTTTATTATGATAACCATCCAGATGAGATACTACAGTTGACAAAAGATTATTAAACAAGTTGTTATTCAGTCAATGACTCACTCAGCCAAAAGCTTATACATGTAGTGACGAAGTCTAAAGTGCCAGCAGTTAAAACTGTGCAGTGGCCAGCTTTTTAGACAGTACAATATTGCAATAGATTGGTTTTGTTTATTTGTTTTGCTGTTGGTAGTGTTTTTCTTTTTTTTTTTTTTTAGTAAGTCAGTGGTAGTTCTACTACAATTAAATCTTCCTAAGTTATTATAAGATGTGATTAATATATAGAATTATAAGGCTTTTATTTCATTTTATCTCAGAAATTAGCATAGGAGTTCACAATCTAAGGCAGTGGTCTATATTTCCCAGAGGAAAAGATTGAGTCAGTCCAATCTATCTCTCTTTTTAGGCATATCTATTAGTCAACAAGAAATGTGCCTTTAGAATAAGCAATGTCAAGCCTCTGCTAAAGCCTGAAAAAAAAAATCATAAGGAAAAATTTAATCCTGGCTTTCCAGACAGAAGGTATTTCAGTGCTGAGGAATATGGGAAGAAATAAATGGAACTGTGGAAGGAAAAGTGGGATTCAAAGAGAACTGTTTAAAATATTGCTCTAACAAACAAGGGGGTAAGACTGTAAAGTGTGTAACTTCCTCTCCTTGGAGGAGTGAGTTATAGGGAAATTATACTTCTCTGTGGAATATATAATTTGGATATAAATTGCTTGTCACCTGACACATTTAAACATTGAGGATACACATTCTTATACACAGTTTTGTCCCAGTTTGTTGTATTGCATTCTCACCATCACCCTGTTGCACATCTCAGTAGATCTGCTATATCATATTAGGCTAAGAGTGTACTGGGGACACTTGCAGCAACCAGGGATAGATCCATACCTTATTTCTCCATCAGTTAGATGGTCTGGATTTTCTGAACATTCCTCATTTCCTTGTAAAATACAAAATACAAGTGAACACCAGAATCACCCACACACCCTAGAAACATCAGAACCTTCATTCCCAAATGTGACAGTGAGTCGTGTCTTCCTCACACAACCTCTTGAAGTCTACCATACAAGTCTTGGTTGCCTTCCTCCTGAATTTCATGGTTTCCCTGCAAGAACATCCCCATGAGAAAATTGCCAAGAACAATAGGGAGGCAGACAAGTACTGTCCTTGCAAGGCCTGCAAGTTGTTATGGGTACTGTGCAGCAATATGAAGTCTCCTGGATGAGGCATGGAACAAAACCATTATCATTTACAGAAAAAAAAATAAAATAAAATTATTCACAATGTTTTGTTAAGGAAGATGTGGAAACCTTACTGCTTCATCCAATTTCCTTGCCTTCTCTGTCTAACTCACAGTGCTGTGTTAGAAAAAAACATAGTTTCTCTCTGCCCTTTGGTGTTGCTACTCCCACTGAAAGCAGGGTTATAATTTTTATTTCTATAACCCTTGGGGTGCATCCACTTCTAAAATGTCTTGGCAAGAAAGGCATTGCAGAAATGTGAGGACTACCTATAACCAGTTTGTTCAATTCCTCTCTCTAGGGATAAGCATTTGAATAAGTGAGTAGTCATTGAAATTTTGAATTAGTTGTGTGTATTATAACTTCAGTAGATAGTTCATTTTCCTCTGCTATGAAAAACGCAGATATTTTCTAAAAAAGACAGTGCACCAAGTTTTCTAATCAGATTCTTATACCCTGGTGACTCTGCAGATCATTTTGTAATAGAATTGAGGAACAGGCTATGGAGCTAAAATAGAATAGGCAATTAAAAATGTTATCTCTATGGAAGCTTATAATAACAATGATACAAAAATTCCATGAGAGAGAAGAACCCACTTAGAAAAAAGACTCATTCAGTCAGAGATGCATGAAAAACTTCCAGTGAGAGAGACTGATCTATGGCAGGAAGGTCTTGTATCCAGGAAAAGAGAAGCTTCTGTCATGGCACAATTCAGTAGATTTGACTGCAACTTAAAAAATCATGCAGTAGTGACAAAATCACTGATGTTTTTTTTTATCTGATCCTAGATTGGCTATATAATCACAATAGTCATACTGGGGATTCTTTAAATAGGTTACTTATGAGCAAAGTCTAAAAGTATACAGGCAATAGTATACAAGTCTAAAAACTATTTCTCTATTTTGATGTCCCTCAAGGGTCATTTATTTCACTTGAACCACGTCATGTTTGCAAGTCTCCATCCAAGTGCTAGTTTGTATCAATAGACTGTACTGGATTCGCAAAAAGCAAACATGAGGAGAACAGCTGCATATTTAATCTGTCATTGTCATGGCACTGTTTCATTTCAGTACAATAAGATCATATTTTAGAATACACTTTTGGTGCTGAACTGGTAAGAAATTTCTTGATCCCCTGTTAAGTATGATGGTAGAAAAATGTGAAGGATATTTATCACAAAAAGATCTTCAAAGTGCCCCAGTTCTTCTCCATTTAAAATAAACAAACAAAAAACAATTGTCCAAATAAATTTATTTACCTTGAAATTACACCATTTATCTCTTTATAGTTGAAGGTATTTGTGAAATTAAGTTAACCATGCTTTGCTGAAATGGTCCGCTGAACATCTGTATCCTTGCTGTATTCACTGATCTTTCAGTGACCATCAGCTTATGCTTAGGGTGAAGTTCACAAAAATCTTTTATCTTCACCTATGTCTTAGGTACTTTAAAACCATGTGGTGAAAATGAATCTCACATTCAATGCAGTGAATATAAGATAAAAATCCCCATGAAAAATGTTAAGTATCTTGAACAAATTGAGTGTTTATAACAATACATATGCATACATCAGTATTGGGCTATCGCCAGCCCTTACTGTAGAGCTTTTTGTCATACATAGGAGACCTGCTTAGAAATTTTGCTCCATGTTGTGGTTTAACCCGTACCTTTACAACCAGGTTCTCTATCCGGGCAGCAATATCTTGCCACAACGCAGCAGCCCAGATGGGTTTGCCCCTGCGCTGCCAGTTCTGTTTCCATTGCTGTAACCACCCCCACAGCGCATTTGCTACCATCCATGAATCAGTGTATAGGTAGAGAACTGGCCATTTTTCTCGTTCAGCAATATCTAAAGCCAGCTGGATGGCTTTTACTTCTGCAAATTGACTCGATTCACCTTCTCCCTCAGTAGCTTCTGCAACTCGTCGTGTAGGACTCCATACAGCAGCCTTCCATCTCCGATGCTTTCCCACAATACGACAGGACCCATCAGTGAACAGGGCATATCTCTTCTCATTTTCTGGTAGCTTGTTGTACAGTGGGGCTTCTTCAGCACGGACCACCTCCTCCTCTGATGACATTCCGAAGTATTTGCCTTCTGGCCAGTCCATAATCACTTCCAAGATTCCTGGGCGACTGGGGTTTCCTAGTCGAGCCCGCTGAGTAATCAGTGCAACCCACTTGCTCCATGTAGCGTCAGTTGCATGATGTGTAGAGGGGACCCTTCCTTTGAACATCCAGCCCAGTACTGGCAATCGGGGTGCCAGGAGGAGCTGCGCTTCAGTACCAACCACTTCTGAAGCAGATCGAACTCCTTCATATGCTGCCAATATCTCCTTTTCAGTTGGTGTGTAGTGAACCTCAGATCCTCTGTATCCCCGACTCCAAAACCCTAAGGGTCGACCTCGAGTTTCCCCAGGCTCTTTCTGCCAGAGGCTCCAGGTGGGGACATTCTCCCCGGCTGCGGTGTAGAGCACATTCTTTACATCTGGTCCCATTCGGACTGGCCCAAGGGCTACTGCATGAACTATTTCTTGCTTAATTTGTTCAAAGGCTTGTCATTGCTCAGGGCCCCATTCAAAATCATTCTTCTTACGGGTTACTCGGTAGAGTGGGTTTACAATCAGACTGTAATTTGGAATGTGCATTCTCCAAAACCCCACGACACCTAGGAAAGTTTGTGTTTCTTTTTTGCTGGTTGGTGGAGACATAGCTGTTATTTTGTTGATCACGTCCATTGGGATCTGACGACGTCCATCTTGCCATTTTATTCCTAAAAACTGGATCTCTCGTGCAGGTCCTTTGACTTTATTTTGTTTAATGGCAAAACCGGCCTTCAGAAGGATTTGGACTATTTTCTTCCCTTTCTCAAAAACTTCCTTTGCTGTGTCACCCCACACAATGATGTCATCAATGTACTGCAGGTGTTCAGGAGCTCCCCCCTGCTTCAGTGCAGACTGGATCAGTCCATGGCAAATGGTAGGGCTGTGTTTCCACCCCTGGGGCAGCTGATTCCAGGTGTATTGGACACCCCTCCAAGTGAAAGCAAACTGTGGCCTGCACTCTGCTGCTAGAGGGATGGAAAAAAATGCATTGGCGATATCAATTGTGGCGTACCACTTGGCTGCCTTTGATTCCAGTTCGTACTGGAGTTCTAGCATGTCCGGCACTGCAGCACTCAGTGGTGGTGTAACTTCGTTCAGGCCACGATAGTCCACTGTTAGTCTCCACTCCCCATTAGACTTTCGCACTGGCCATATGGGACTATTAAAAGGTGAATGAGTCTTGCTGATCACTCCTTGGCTCTCCAGTTGACGAATTAGCTCATGGATGGGAATTAAGGAGTCTCGGTTGGTGCGATATTGCCGCCGGTGCACAGTTGTGGTAGCAATTGGCACTTGTTGTTCTTTGACCCTCAGCAGCCCCACAATAGAAGGGTCCTCTGAGAGACTGGGCAAGGTAGACAACTGTTCAACGCCCTCTGTCTCTAAGGCAGCTATGCCAAAAGCCCACCGGAACCCTTTTGGGTCCTTGAAAAATGCTCTCTTGAGATAGTCTATGCCAAGGATGCATGGAGCATCTGGGCCAGTCACAATACGGTGCTTTTGCCATTCATTCCCAGTTAGACTCACTTCAGCTTCCAATACAGTTAATTGCTGGGATCCTCCTGTCACTCCATAAATACTGATGGGCTCTGGCCCTTTATAACTTGATGGCATTAGAGTACATTGTGCACCGGTGTCTACTAAAGCCTTATACTTCTGTGCGTCTGGTGTGCCAGGCCATCGAATCCACACAGTCCAATAAACTCGATTGTCCCTTTCCTCCCCCTGGCTGGAGGCAGGGCCCCTCTAATCCTGGTCAGAATCTTCATTTCTGTGTCTGGAGGACTGCCTGCTGGATGTTGTGGCAGCAAGTTTCTCAGAGAACCCCTTTTTCCTGCTTGTTTTTCCTTGCAACTCATGTACCCGGGCCTCTAGGGTTGAGGTAGATTTTCCATCCCATTTTCTCATGTCCTCTCCATGGTCACGTAGGTAACACCACAGGGTGGCACGGGGTGTGTACCCCCCGTATCGTCTTCCTTGCACAAAAGGGCGCTTACCCCTAATAGCTGAGACACTGGTTCGTTCAGGTGGGGAGGAAAATAATCTCTCTTCAAGGTGCTGGACCTTTTCAGAAAGTTTCTCCAAAGTATTCTCTTTTAGTTGATGGACGCTTTCAGAAAGTTTCTCCACAGCTGAGACGCAGGCCTGTAGGGAAGAGGAGAGGCTTTCTTCGTAGTGCCGGGGTTGTTTAGCCACATCACCCACTGTGGGTGTCTCATCCTCTTTCCAGGCCATTATTGCCAATGAGCTGGCATATGATGATGGTGCACTCCGTACAAACTTCCGCCACATGGGTCGTGTACACCTGACGTCATCTGGATCTGTGGATATTTGTTCATTGTCTAGGTCCTCATAGATCACCTCCCGTACGGCTAATTCCCTCAGGTACTGGATTCCCTTCTCCATAGTGGTCCATTTGCCTGGAAGACTTCCTTGTAGGGATACCTTTCCCTCACAGCTGATAGGAGACGCCTCCAGAGGCTGTAAGGTCGTACTCCATCTCCAATTGCTTTGTCATTGCCTGAATCTCTAGCAAGGGATCCCAGCCGCCTGGCTTCCCCGCCCTCTAATTCCACACAATTGGCTCCAGTGTCCCAGCACCGGAGCAGCCAGGTGACAAGCTGCTCGCCTATACAGCGACTGAAATCTTTTCTCACATCTCGTAGCTCTCGCTCATTTAGGTTTCGGCTGGATACTGCTGTTTTTGCGACATCTCCATCTTCATCCTCCTGCTCCTCTAATAGCCCGGCGTCGTCTTCTCTACACCTAGACCTAGCAGAAGACTCTCTGCGTTCTAAACGGCCTGACTCTCTGTACCATTTTTTCACCTTGGTTACGGGTGCAACCAACACTGGTACAGTTTGTTTTCCTGGCTCAGCCTTGGGGCCCGTTTTAGGGCTTGGAGTGGCTGCTGGGTCTGTCTCAGAGGTTGAAGTGGCTGCCGGGTCTGTCGCTGGGGTTACACTGGCATTGAGTGCAGCTCGGTAAGCATAGGCCAAGCCCCAGCACGTTGCAGTGATTTCTGTATGTCTGGTACTGCCAGGATGATGACACACCTTTTTCAAGCACTCCACCAGTTTTTTAGGATTTTTCAATTGTTCAGGGGTAAATTTCCAAAGCACTGGAGGTGCCCACTGTTCTAGATGCCTGCCCATATCCTCCCACTCTCCCTGCCACTCATAACTATCCTGCCTCAGGACAGATCTCTGGATAACACTCTTAAGTATTTGTTTAACCTTATACAGAACTTGAAACGCATTCAGGAGACATAACAATGAGAACATGCTGGTCTGAACATCCCAAGGATATTCAAACTTTTGGAAAGCTACCATAACTCGCCTGGAGGAGAAGAAAGGGAGAGTGAACAAATGGGAAAAAACATCTTCCCCTGACCCCTCCATAGATTGGCTCCCTGAAGAAAAAGCATTAAAAGTGTAATTATTAATAGTTTCTGAGGTAGGATTCCCAAAGTATGGAGTTGCTGACAGTGCTGAGTACAAATACCAGGTTAGTCTCATGACCGGTAACTTTATCGTATCATAAGCCAGTGTTACACAGTACAGCAAAATAATAACCTTGTACCAACCCCCAGCATTGATAAGCAACACAACAGGGAACACATACAGTAAGTAATGTGCTATGTAACTCAATTCGGAAAACAGGCACAGCAGACTAGAGATCACAAAAATCGACATTGTGATTAGTAAATATTAAACTGATGAAATGTTTATCAAAACTTTGTTTTAATACCCTCTATTCAGATCTGTCGTTATCTCAACCCTTCGGGCCCCACGTTGGGTGCCAAAAAAGGACTGTTGTGGTTTAACCCAGCTGGCAGCTAAACACCACACAGCCGTTCGCTCACCCTCCCCCCTCCTTCTCTGGGATGGGGGAGAGAAACGAGAAAAAAACTGAAATCTATGGGTTGAGATAGGGACAGTTTATTAGGACAGGAAAATGAAATAATAATAATAATAATATGTACAAAACAAGTGATGCACAATACAATTGCTCACCACCCGCTGACCGATGCTCAGTCTATCCCCAAGCAGCCGGCCCCCCATCCCGGCTAGCCACCCCTATATATTGTTCAGCATGACGTCAGATGGTATGGAATACCCCTTTGGCCAGTTTGGGTCAGCTGTCCTGGGTCTGTCCCCTCCCAGCTCTTTCTGCACCCCCAGCCTGCCCGCTGGCAGGACAGAGCGAGAAGCTGAAAAGTCCTTGGCTTAGTGCAAGCACTGCTCTGCAACAAGTAAAACATCAGTGTGTTATCAACATTAGTCTCATCCTAAATCCAAAACATAACACTCTACCAGCTACTGGGAGGAAAATTAACTCTCTCCTAGCTAAAACCAAGACACTCCATTACTGTTAGAAAGCATCATTGTTATTGAATGTTGTCCCTTCTCAAGGGTATGTCCTTACACTGGTGTCAGGCCCAGCGTGCTTACTTTCCTAAAGAGAAATTTGGCAGTATGCACTTATGTAGCTGGGTAACAGTTCCTGAATATCCATTAGGATTACTTCAATATGTTCAACTGGGGTTTAGTTACTGGAGGAGCTTTGCTTCTGGTGACGGGTAGAGTATCTAATTAGAAAGACCCAAACCGCACTTATTAACAAGAAAAAATATTATTTTTGTTCACTAATTTCAAGAAACAAAGTTTGAAGGTCCAGGTGTTAAACAAATAAAAAAATAAAAAAATATAAAAAAAAGTTATTTATAAGCTTGTTCCCTGGATAAACTTCCACACTCTATAATTAACATAAATCCAGATTAGTTTTCCTCTCAGGAGGAACAACCTCCGTTACTTGCAGCACATTCTTTCTGGCTGTGAGTCTTCCCAGCCTGTCAGCTCTGTAATTGACACATTCTGGGAAACCTCTCTTGGCTCACCCAAAGCTCCATCCCTTTTCTAGTTCTTTGAGGTTTCAGGCTTCTTTGATCCACCACTTAGCCTTGGGAAGAGTACCTATTCAGCCTGGATGGAGCCAGCTCATTAGCTTTTCTCCAAGTGATGACCCAGGCATTATAATCTTAACTACTTTGAAGCCATTTTTCTGAAGTCATTCTTATCTATGTCATTGTTTTACATTTCCTGTTTGGTCCTTTAACAACCCCTTTACAGACCTCTTTGATTTAACTCTCTCCATGCAGGGAGGAAGCGATACTGAATTGAATAGGGAAACATTTGTAACAGGGATGAAATAGCTCAGCACACAAAAGTACTCCTTATGAAAAACATATTTTCTTTTATCCAACACCCGTTTCATCATCCTTCCAAAATGATAAAATCAGGTAAGTGGGAAGTGTTTAATGACTGCTATTAAATCTGACCAGGTCTGAAATCAGATGTATTTATGTGAGCTAGAAAAGCAGAGCAAGACCCTTTCGTTCTTTTTCTACATACATATATATATTTATGGCCCAATTCTGTGGTTCCTCTTATAACAATGTAAGATTTTCATAAAGCCACCATCATCTGTAAATCATCAATTCATCAATTAATAAATTTCCACCAAAAATCCCAAATGCTTTTTTTTATTATTTTTTTTGATTTTTTTTTGATTCAGGTGTGAAGATTGCATGCAGTTCTTTCTCAGGTAACCATCCTATACAGAAAAATTAAGCACAACAGCCACAGGGAATATCTATGTGACTCAGAAGGAACAAGAGAAATGTGAGAGTTCTGAAAGCTCTGAACATCACCTGTCTTCCCTCCACTTTGCTTAAAAACAACCACAAAAATCCCAGCAAGCCCATGGAAGAAAATTTCAAAGTTAAGCTGTTCCGAAAACAACATCCAAAATCTGTAAGCAACTACACCATTTTGCAAAGTTATCTTTAACTCTGAAGACATTACCATACTTACAACAAGATCTGACATTTTGTCACTGTTGTTGTTCTACATAATTTAATTACAAGAAACGTGAGTTATTTTCACAGATTCAGTCTAATTAAAATTAAATATGAGATAAGTGGTCTGTAAGTATTCAAAAGTATAGCTTATTCACTTTAAAAAAATGCTAAAATTGTGGGTAGGCAGCATTCCATATATAATGAAATTTGAGACGATACTGTAAAAAAGTTTTGTAATTAGGTGTTCTTTGTAGCAGAATATGTCTTGTGATAAGCCTTATTTCGACAACCTGCAGTGTAGTTTACATGCTAAGCTGCAAACTGTGGCAAGTTAATGTTGGATACAGTGCTTCATTAACAAATCATTCACAAAAGAGTAACACATGGAAAGCTCATAGAAGAAACTGAAAAGATATTCATTGATTCTTGTTGTGCTAAGAAAGTTAAAGTGCAATAAGATAGGTAGGTAAGTTAAATAGGCACTGACAATATTCTTTCTGGACACTTCCGGTCTTGGACAAGACATTTCAACTCCCAGAATGATACTTTGCTTTGTCTGTAAACAATTTAGGCACGTGCAGATGGAATAGGCAAAGTATATATGTTACCTCTGAAGATCCAATCTCTATTTACATGCTAAGTCACCAGAGAAATTAGTTTCAATGATTTCCATCAGAGCCATAGTTACAGCAATTATTGTGGCAGTTATAGAATGTTCCTATGTTCACTTTTAATAACACTTATCAGCTTTTTCTGTTTTTCACTGAGACATACTGTAGCAGACATTTGCTCTGAAGTTTAATCCAGTACATTGTTGAGACTCTGATTTTTTTTTGAACATGGAACAATGGACAGTGAGAAAAAATCAAGAACTAAGTGATCCTATCTGGATTCATTTCTTTCCTTCCCCATGTTCTCTGGGGAACAGTTATAGAGAAGCTATTTCAGAAGATCAGACTAACAGAGGAAAGTCAACAAAGTTCCCAGCAACATTCAAATGGCATGAACACCTTTTTCATATATATATTGTTTGAGTGACAACATTAGTCTAATCATAGGGGAGATTTAATGTTTTTATACTTTTACCCATGCCTCAAGTGAATTTCACCTGTAGGAGAATGAACAACTCTTTGCAAATATTTGTACTTATAACAAACAAATGATTTGTTAGCCATGTGAATGATTATAGAAAGACACACTGTCAAATAAAAAATGGAGAAAACAAAATTTGGATTTAAACTTGTGTAGGTAGATATTTTCCACTGAATTATATATTGAGCTGCATGTGAAATACCTACAGAATTACTGTTGCAACTGCTATGCAGGATATCAATATTTGTCAATAATTTCAGAATCATTTGCACTAAGTCCAAAGTGGTCATTACTTAAAAATATCTGAACAGTATCAAAAGGAGTTCTAAAATATTCTTACAGATAATGTTTTTAAAGTTTTCTATGTTATATTTTTGCAGGAGGTATCAGCTTCAAAGGAGCCATCAATTCCCTTCTAAAAATTCTACCTTTAATATCCTAAAATTGTCTAAGTGTAGAGATGACTTGTAAGCTATTTACAGTAAAAATTCAGTCGAAAAGTCAGCCAAGGACCCTTTGTGCACTCCTGGTTCTCACTTTTCCTGTCTCTTTCCAGTGATTAGCGTAGGAGTGAAAACCCTGATTAGTTACTGCTTGTTGTGATGAAGCTGATAAACTGCTGTTACAGTAATATATAATATACATGTATAATATATATATTATACATAATATATATTACATAATTACATATACATATTATACATAATATATATATTATACATGTATATATATATACATGTATAATATATATATGTATAATATATTATACAGTAATATAATGGAATGTCTAGTGCTGTCTGTGTCAGCACTAGACAGAAGATCGGGTCTTCTCATGTCTCCTAATCAAAGCATTTTTTGCTGCCTTATAGTTGTAGCTCTATATATCCATGGCTTCATTCCTGCAGGAAAAAAATAAAAAAAATAAATAAAAAAATCAGCGGTGGAATTATTTCACTACTTGTGAAACATATCTCCCATCTAGAAAATAAAAAAATGAATTTCAGTAATCTTTGTAACACGTTTGGGGTCATGAGCTAGGAATAGGCATATAAGTTTTTTCCATTAGAGTAAAATATTATTTTACTTTAAATCAAGGTAATTTTGCCAATAACATCAACAAATTCAGGATCAATTCCCTTTCTGGGAATTTTGTACACCCTTTTATGTCTCTGGTTTTATTGCACATTGAGGCCCATTGACTTTTCATGGCTGCCACTGTGGGAAATAAATTATTCACTAATTATTATATGGGTGGGTGTGACTATGTTGCAACATAATATTAAAACATTACATCAAGTAAAGAGCAGAACATAGCATGAATTAATTAAGCATGCTCATTTTTTGATGGATGTGTCCTTCCATATATATCAGGCTCGGACAGAGGGCTGAGTGAATGGCAGATTACTGTCTTTGTCATGGTGGCTAGTCATGAAGAAAACGGCTTTCTGATTTCACTAATTTACTTTTCACTCTGTCCCCAAGTGATGGTTTTAGTTTATCACACCATCTTAGCTTTGACAGTTTTTCATCCCTCTATGGATTAAGCACATTAGTTATGCAATAACTGTCTGAAACTTCTATAGTGGTTTAGTTCAAGATTCAAGACACTTGCTGGGCATAGGTGAAGAAGAGAGAGTATGGATGGTCCACAGGGAATAGCTTAAACAGAATGTCCCTTCTATAGATCTAGCTTCAGAAAAAGTTGTGTATGCTACTAAGGGAAATCACCAGGATTTTCAACAGAAAACCATTTCAATTGTATAGAACACACTTAATTCATCCTGTGCTTGTTGAATTAATATTTGCAACTTACTTAAAACTATATTTTCCAGTTTTTTGTTTTTTGTTTTTTTTTTTTTTCCAATAGGTTAATGGCTCAGACAATTTAATTTACATACAAAAGTACAAAGCAGAAAGCAGTTTCCTTTGAACATACTTAGTACTTTTTTCTGGCTATATTAGGGAATATTGCAAGTGCTTCAAATGAATAGGTATGAGGAACATACTACTGAGAGCTCATTTAATTCTTTTACTAAATACCAAGCAATCATGTTTAACTTAAAGGTTTTCATGTTCAAAGAGATCCTACTTTCATCTTCTAAGTCTCTAAAGAACACTGCAGTAGAAAAGGCTCAAGTAATGTACCTTTCTTTCCTTTAACTTGAAGGACAGCAAGATTCCTTGTAGATAGAACTTCTTCCCTTCCTTTCTTCTACAGAAAGAATGTTCATATTTCTTCTGATTTTCTTCCTTTAGGAAGAAAATTTTCTTTCTTTAGGAAGAAAATCTCTCGTCTTTCACATTTACTGCACTCCATCAATGTATGGCCTACTAATTGAAAATACTTGCTATACCTTAACTAATTTCTGTAACAAAGAAATAAAGAGAATAAATATTGATTTGGAAATTGTTGATGTTGAAGCATTTCACATTTCAAATTGTATTTCCTGAGTTCTGCACATGAAGTCATTTTGTACTTATATCCATTACCTTCGTAGGAAGCTTATCGACTACTTGAAATTAGGAAAAAATGGGAATTTTTGAGAGATGACTTGATGTAACTCACAGGCTGCTATGTACCAGTAGACAACACTGAGTGGCCAATACAGTACAACAGAGGTGATGCTAATCACTTCTGATAACTGAATTCATATTAAAGGATGAATAATTTTAGGCTGAGGATTTCAGTACCATATGAGGTACACTTATTGCTATCAAATTAAGAAAAACAGAGAGTCTAGAAAAGATCTGGGTATCTCAGAGTTCTCACCTAGTAGATGCATATAAAGGAGTTAAGTCATTAATATTTTCTTGTACTCTTTACAACTAACACAGGAATTTTTATATCTCACTTATGATAAAATCCAATCCCAATAGTCCATTCACTATGACCACTGTATTATAACTGTATCAGCAGTATGCAATGATGATGTTGGATTTAACTGAGAGTCCCCAGTAATGGTAGGTGAAAATTTTGAAATCACACCCCCCCCCCCTTTGTTTTTATCAGAATGTCATTAAATCACAGTAAATTAAAAAAGCAGACACTCAGTGATTCTTTAAAGAATAACACTATAGTTGCATCATTGCCACAGCATCTAGCATACCATATTAGTATAAAATGTTTGAAATGTAGCAATAAAAAAAGGTTGGAACAGACTGAGTTTTTCAACTTGAACTGTTGTTTATAATTCCATTACAAGATATTTTTTAACAATGTGAGCTCATACTTTCTCTTTGATCTTTTCATGTAATAACATTTACAAGTAGAATATTCAAGATAAACTTTACATAAAGCTTTAAATCTCAATTCAGTTTCTGAAGATTTTAGGAACTGGCCCTAGAAAATGGCACTGGTCTATTAATAAATATCAAGGACATTTTTCACAGCTCTGTTAAATGCTAAATGCTCCCATTAGCTGAAAGTGTATTCTTTTGCAGTCAGAAGGGTGTTAACCTTTAAGCTGTATGGGAACAATAATAAATCCATCCTCTTCTAACATGGTTTATCAGTTAGTGTTGGCACTTTAAGAAATAACAATGAGCTCTTTATTCAACAGTACATAAAACGTAACTAGAATTTTGTTTAATGACTTGTAAAACTGTAATTTGTTTTTATCTATTTATTTATTGGTAATTCCCTGACCTACTGTCCCTGGTTTCCATTACTTACATGTAATCCTTAAAAAGTGAGATTTATCATCATGTCTTTGATATACAAAGGATCATGAGGCTCTTTCCTGATGGGTAAGATTATTATTTTTTTTTTTTCAGTTCAGTGCACAATTATTAACTGTTTCTTTTCTTGTTCACACACTACCCTCCAGAAGAGGCTAAACTAAAGTTATTGCACTTTGCACACAATTTACCAGTGCTCACCATCTGTAGACAACTGTAGGATTGGTGATCAGAAGGGAAAGGAGATCTTTAAGGTTCTTCTTTCCTGAGCTGTTAGCTTGTTCTCAGTATGCTATGAATTAAATAACTCTTGTTCAGCATAACTGATGACAGTGAAATCTCAGATGTTATCCATGTCTTTAGCAATTACTGACTTTTTTAAAAAGCAATTTCTGTACTAGAAAATTAGACATCTTTTCTAGAATGACTACAAGTTTCAGGTGATACTAATAGTGCAGTATCTTCAAAGCATTTCTTAGTGGAAAATCACTTTCAGGAATGCTTTCAGAAATAACAGAGATAACATAGATGTCAGCAACATTTTCTATCTATAAGAAATTATCTGGGAGTATCAGTTTTCAAAGAGACTGATCCAAGGTCCATTTAGTAGAATGAAAAAAAAAAAAAAAAAAAAAAAATCTTTTGGCTGTGATGAACTTTGAGCTAATCCTGATGACCTATGAAGAGTGTCCATATCTGAAAAATCACATTTAGGAATTGACAATAAGGGTAGTAAGCTTAAACAGCAAGAACTGAATTTTAGAACAGTTGACATACTGATAAAAGCACAGAGAAATACTGCCCAATGTGTTCCTATGCCAGTATGAGGTGGATGACTCAATCTACCACCTTCCCATACCCAGTATCGAACCTTGGAAAGAAAGGGAATAGCAATGGCTCTAGGCAAGCTAAAGGATGTTTTTGTGAATTAGTTCTCCACAAAACAATAACAATTTTATCTTTTCAAAAATGGGAAGGAATGGCCATACTGTTTTTACCAGTCCCCCTTTCTCTGGAGACGGGAAGCAAAATCTAATCTGAGGGTACTGCTGCTCTTTCTAATAGGAGATACAAGGGAAGAAAATTAGTAAAATGGGCATCTACAGCAATGTTTTGGAAATCACTGTTTTTATGTTGACTGATTGCTGAATTCTTCTGGCCTATCTGCAGCTGTAGTTCTTTATAAAAGCAGCTAAGCTGTAGTGTTGTGAGCAAAGGTTTAAAAAATAATAGCCTAGAATCTATTTATTTCCATCTGCAAATTTATACGTCTTGCTATTCATATTTGCATAATGTAAAGTATATTGGAATACAGATGCACATTAACTTAGATATGCATTCACTCTATTGAAGGGACAAATTTTGAAGCCTCACAGACCTGATTTACTGTTTATTACAATCAATGAAAAGTCTTCCATCCATTAAGTGAACTCTGTCCCAACCTTTCAGTGTTTTTCAGTCCGTATCAGTCAAAATTCCGCAGTGCATTACTTAGAGACTTTTCTTCAGCAACCAGTATTCTAAAAGCTCTGAACAAACGGTCTGTTTTCCAGTAGTGAAGAGAACAGCATACAAGAAGCTACTTCCAGTCCAAAGCCAGTAAATAACCATAATCTCAAAATTCCCAAGAACAATACTATGTATTTTTAGAACTCCATCCATCTTAGCTCCAAGGAGGCAAGCCAGGCCTTTACCTGCATCTTTGTATTTAGAAACAGGATCAAGTTTCTCACCACTTTTTACTGAAATACTATGTGATCTTGCAGAAGGTATTTGCTTGCCTATTTCTCCTCCTCTTTTTACGTTTTTTAATTAGGTTGTACATTCAATTTGCTGACTGCCATCTAAAGTGGGACCTCAATCTTGATCAGGACCATTAATCGTAATACAACAAAATAAGAGATGTTACTACAATTTTATACAATTTCTATTGTACCTGTTTATTAACACAATGAAAAAATTCTTTCTGTCCAATTTCCTTCTATCCAAAGACTAACAATTCACTTTAATGAATTCTAAATCTTGCCATACAAAAATCTCTTTATATTCAATATTACAATATAACACGCTTTAACTTTTGGTTAGTCCTCAAGTGATGAGGCAGTTGAATTCAATGATCTGTGTAGGACCCTTTCAACAGAACTATTCTAATATCACTATTCTCATTTTGTAACACACTAAATATATGCTGCATGGGTATGAAACATTATGTGAATTATCAGAGAAGCCATTCCTAGCTTGAATTACCTCAGCTAGAAGATGTTATTTGTCCAACTGAGTAATGAAATTTCATATAATTAAACTGCATTTGCTCATCATTTTACTAATGGTTGGTATTTCAGACAAGACAGAAAACAACTGCATATGGACAGTTACAAGCAAGCCTCTAGTTGCTTAAAACAACTATCTCAGCTAGCATCAGAAAATGGAGCTTTATAAAAAAATATTCTTTATCTGCAGCTGTACTACAGGGCCCTCTGCCGTGCAGTTCATGGTAATAACAGAATAAACATAGCAGGTCAGTAAAATTATCCTCCCATTAGTTCTAGCAGCGTAAGCTGCATAATTGACGTTAGGTTTCCACTATTGTTTAAAAACCTTTTTAGGAGCAAGTGGCAAGTGGGTGTTATTTACCACTCACTCTGGGTTCCTAACAAGGTCAGACAGATCGCCTAACCTTGTCAGGTGGCAAAGCCATCTGGCTCAATCTCAGTTTGATCTGATTTCTGTTTCATAAACTAACTCCACAGCCCCTTGAAAGAGAGACAATAGCCTTTTCAATGGGCTGAGCCCTTTCACCCTTTGTTTCTCTGTTTAAATAATATACCTCTCTGTTTTTTTTGGCAAGAATGCTTGACCTTGTAAATGTGACCATTCACAGTGCTCTGTAGTGCTGGAATGTGCTTTCATAATTCTCGAAGGCTTCTTTATATTATCTAAGGCAAATGTTTGTTTATGAAAGTTGAAGTAAAACATTCACATGATCAAAAGAGAAATGAACAGGCACCTGGAATGCACAGTAAAAAAATCTCCTCCAGGAGGAAACTCGTTTCCTTTCAGCTACTGTTCTAAATTCAATTAGGATATATGAAAACATTTCTCTCGATTCTGAAATTAGAAAAAGAAGAGGAACTATGAAAAAAAAATAATATCCTAACTAATTTGCTTTCTTTCTGTATTTGTGAACAGCTGATGCTAATGACTATCTTAGTCCATTACAATAGCTGCGGAAAGGACAATTTTGACCTTTCCTAGTGGCCTGGGGTACAGTTTCACAGTACAGGTGAGACAGAATCACAACTTGCTGTACCTAAAAGGTACAGACCTGTTTCTTTTCCCTTTCTCTGACTATGCCGTCACATCTTCCTGCTCTCAGCATTGACAAGTCTCCCTTGCATTGCAAGGAGAGCAATGCAAGTCTCTCTTGCATTGGCTCTGTTGCTTTTCTGGAATCTTCACTGATCTGATTTAATTTGTCAGCCACACAGAGAAGTATTTGCCTTTTTTTATTTTATTTTATTTTATGTTTTGCTGTTCACCTGAGCTGACTCATTTTAGTGGGGGGGCAGTAAGCATGAAAATGAGTGTAAGGGAAGCAAGAAATACATGCAGTGAGGAGGTATAAGAAAACAGTGTAACTGGTACAGAAATACAGTGGGAAACAAAGCTGTGGGGTGTATGACTTGCTGTTCTGCAGGATGTGAGGAGGGGAGATGGTGACTGCTGCAGCTGCAAGAAGGAGGTGGTGAGGCCTCTGGAGAACAAGTCTTATGAGGAGCGGCTGAGGGAGCTGGGACTGTTCAGTCTGAAAAGAGGAGGTGACCTTATTGCACTCTACAGGTACCTGAAAGGAGGCTGTAGCAAGGTGGCGGTTGGTCTATTCTCCCACGTGCCTGGTGACAGGACGAGGGGGAATGGGCTAAAGTTGCACCAGGGGAGCTTTAGGTTGGATATTAGGAAGAAGTTCTTTACTAAAAGGGTTGTTAGTCACTGGAATAGGCTGCTCAGGGAAGTGGTTGAGTCACCATCCCTGGAGGTCTTTAAAAGACGTTTAGATGTAGAGCTTAGGGATATGGTTTAGTGGAGGACTTGTTAGTGTTAGGTCAGAGGTTGGACTCGGTGATCTTGGAGGTCTCTTCCAACCTAGACTATTCTGTGATTCTGTGATTCTCTGAGGAGCTAACCCTTCAGCCTTTCCCGGAATTAGCTCCCGCCACTCACCCAGCCTGAACCTTCCTTGTGCTGTAGCAGCAGCTACATGGCAAAACCAAAGCAGGTGGCTGAAGTGTGGTCCCTTGCTGCACCTCCAGCAATCTGTTGATAAAGGCAGTTGCCTGATTTGTGGCTCCAGGCAGCCATATTCAGCAATTTTGATGTGTGGCAGGATCTCACACAGGAAAGGCTTGCACTGTACACACTAACAATTTTTAAAGGAGACAAACTAAAGGCATACTTTGAATTAGTATCCTATGCTTTAAATGGTGCAGTAATTGTATGTCTGAAATTTCAGAAGATCATCAAGAACAAATAGCTCTTGTTGCAGACTAACTTAGAGCATTCCCTTTATTCAGATGGCTTGTATATAAGTGAGATACTTGTTTCCCTACAGACTCTTCACTATCTCTTAGAATCTCAAATGCAAACCATGTTTTTTGTTTGTTTGTTTGTTTTGTTTTGTTTTGTTTTGTTTTTTGAATTTAAGATATTGCTCTGTCTGGTCACTGTGTCAATGCATTAAAATTTTCTCTTTAGTTTTATACTCCTCCATTATTTTTTTTCCACCATAGAGCCAATTAAAAGTCTGACCTAGAAGAAAGTACTTAACTATCATTGAGTCTGAATAGCTTCTCACTTTGAATTGCCATTAAGCTTCTTAATAAGGCACTGTAAGTAATATTAACCCCAATCTGAATTTCTTAAAAGGTAGAGGCATTTTTCACTATCATAAATTAAAGCAAATAAAATATCTTTTCTTTAGCCTATCCATCCTTCATAGAGCTAGCTATTCAATGGGATTGGTGTTGTTTATATTAAGCAGCTATCTAAATGCTGAAAGTACATACTGTTAGCTTAAACAGTGGATTTTTTTCTCTTCTGTTAATTTGGAACAGAAAGTTTGAACAGAATTGTTAAACAGATTCAATTTTTTTACTGAAATACAGTTCTGATATTCCTAGCACTTGATTCAATATGCATTAAATAAAATTCTTACTTCATAACATGACTAAATTGTGGTCTTCAATAACATGCAGAATTTTGAAATTACCCTGTCTAGTGTTGACAATTGCTAAGGTTGAGGAATGACACTGAGAGAAGACTAAAGGTAATCTTACTCAGTTCCCATTATTTCTTAATTTGAAATTTATAGCTAGCCCTCACTGCTAGAGCATCTTCAAGCTTCATAACAGAATCTCTGCAGTTTCTGATAGGATAAGGAAAAGCTATTATTTCCTATAATGAAGAAAAGTGTTGCACAGAGCGAGTAAAGTTCAGGTCTTTTAATTTGATACCCAAATGGCACTGAGAAGCTAAAATATCTTTTGAAGTTTTCTTATTCTCAAACCTTTCAAATTAACAGAACATGGGTAGTAAGAATGGCGAACAAAGCCATAACCCAACAAGATCTATGCCTGGTTTGGTTTGTTCATCCAGGCAGTGAGAAGAACATGATGTTTAAATCATTGTCACCAATCAGCAGGAAAGAATGGTGTAACCTCTTGTGAATTAAATTACAGATGTCCACTAACATATTCTAGGAGAGTGAGCAATTCAGACCTTCTGCAGTCTATAAGGTAGGAGGTTTTATAGATGTTTTAGAGAACAAGATTGAGACTGCTGCCTGCTTAGAAGAAAGAAAGGGACATTAAGAATTTCTATTGCCTGTTCTTCCAAGTGAAAACATCCTACAGACCAGAGGGAAAAGTCCTGTGCAAAAGATATGGACATGTTATTTATAGACAGGTTACAAGTATGCAGACAATTTTGTTTCCTCTAGATGAAAGGTAGTGTGTTTTGGACAAGAAAATGCAGTTGATATTTGAAATCAAAACACCGATTGAGTTTTTTGAAAGTATAACACATGCTTTCTTAGCTGAAAATTGCAGGCAACTCCAATTCCTATTTTGCTGATTGCAAGCTTTTTTGTCCAAAACTTATCTAATGCAGTTTTGTATCTCACATAGGACAAACAGGGTATGTCAGGCTCTCGGTGCCAATGCAATATAATGATCTAATAATAGAGGAATATTATTATAATACATAAAACAGTCTATAATACATATTATTATAAACAGTATAAAATAAGTAAAAATACCATTAAACTTAAATTTTAATAATAAAAATGCTTCTATTATATTAACAATAAAACCGAAGTTTTCTAGTATGCTGTCATGTGTAATTTTAAATTAAGCCTCATAATAAAATTAATTAAGAGTAAGTAAAAGCTTTCATGGCTCTTAAAACAGCTACAGCAAGGGATTCAAATTAATGCAGTTGACTACTGATTCAGTTAAATGGTCTTTTCAATTCTTATAAACCTAGGATTTCATTGATACTAAGTTTCTTCCAATATACCATCCCATCTCTGTTTCAAAGTAAGGCATGAAGAACAATTGTTTAAATCTACAAGATAATTTGCCAAAAAATATAGAGTTTCTTAATTTCTTTGGTTAAAAGGTTTTTTGTTTTTGTTTTTGTTTTTTTTTTTTCCAAATATCCTGATGGGCAGGAATTTATAAAATTTCTGAAAATTCTAGACTTACATAAATGCTGCTACTGAAATTTGGATGTAGTTTATATAAATCTTCCATATTTTTTTTACACTACTAATCTGCTCAATTAATAGTGTCTGTGGTAAGGAGTTCTGCAGACATTGCCCCTGTTCTTAAGGGCAATTTAAAAATTGCTGTCTTGCAATTATATTGAATACCTCTTTGACTTAACATTAATTAAGAAATTAATGAAATTCCTGATTTACCTTTACCTTATTGTTCATTATTTATGCCTTCTGAACATCTCTACTGCAAACCATAATTTAACTGTTCTCACCCCATAGTTACTTCTGATGATAATGCAGGAGAATGTAAGGTTGTCTCATGGAGCATTTTTAATTTAGGTTAATACATGTTGCTTGAACACAGTTGTGGAAACTTGGACAATTCCTACTTTGTGAACGGTGTGGGGACTGAAGGATGGATGGACATTGATGATATCATATAAATCATTATGTCAGCCTTAAGTTTACCAGATCTTTGAGCAGACAGTGAAATCAAGAAAACTTAAAATAACCCCTCATCCGTAAGTCTTTACAGCACTACTTTTAGGATTAGCAGACAAAAATGGTTTTAAGTAGAATCTGTCTCTGGCAATAAATATGTAAGCCATAGTTCAATGCAAAGACAATTCTGAGCCTAAAATGCCAAATTTCCATCTTGCTACTAGGGAAAAAAATCCTGCTGTTCTGATAGTGTGATTTATCTTTGATGTTGAAGGAGTAAACACCTATGTCTGCTTGACACATGGATCCTATTGAACTATCAATTAGAAGTGTTACATTTGCTCAACGGATGCAACCTAGAACACTGAAGATTAGACGTAGAGCTAGAAGTTCAATCTCTTGAGGTTTCCTTCAGGTTTTCTTGAGAAACCTTGAGGTTTCTTTTCTACTAATTCCTGTTGTCAAAGACAGTCAAAAAAACAAAAAAAAAACAAAAAAAAAACAAAAAAAAAAACAAAACAAAACAAAAAAAAAGTAAGCACTGTTATATAGAGAGCTTTCTCCCTTGATCCTCTCAAACTTAAAACATATCACTTCAGGAAATTGAGTTACTCTTTGTGACCACAAAATCTGATGCATCTCCTACAAAGGAGGGAAGTGTAGACAGACTTACACCCTCCTTCATGAGTTTCTATTGATCTCAGGGGATGTTATGAGGTGTGTGTCCTAACTCTGTGAATGTCAGAGGCTGACAAACTGTGGTCTTCAGACCACAGATATTTAATGGAAACATAATAAATATCCTGTGGCTCATCTGTAGAATCATAGTGCCTATTTTTTATTTATTTTTTTCTTAAAAGTCTCACAATAATGGCAGTGATGGTGGTTTCTGCAAGAAATATTCAGGGCTGATTATATACTGATACATATACTGATTTTTATTGATACAATGACCTGCTTCACTAAAGATTCTTGGGTTAAATTCTTCCCTCACTTTAATCTTCTACCCTCAGTGCCTGTGATTTCTATGGGACTGATGACGCTTACAAATCAAAGTAAAGCCAGGTTTCCTTTGTTTCTACTCCGATGTTCATGTGAATGTGCCTGGAGATGTATTCACTGAGAGCTCAGCATGGACAGTTATCACCTAAATACACTCCTTTATTTTTCTTCTCATTAAAAAAGTTATTCTAAAGTAACTATTAAAAAGTTCTTCTAAAGTAACTTGGCAGCTTTCCAGGCTCACACAGACCATGAGATAAAATCATATGAATAATTAGATTGAAAAAGACCTCTGGAGGCCACCTAATGCAAATCCCTGAGACATGAGAGTCACATCTGAGGTGGGTTCAATGTTTCTAAATAAAACTGGAATACCCTATTAGAAGAACTTTGTAGCCAGTTGCATGCCTACTAATCAATTAACTAACAAAAAGGCTGAAGACTGAACATAATATAATGAATTTTGACAATTTTCTTTGTCTTCTGAAGACAGTCACAAAGTAGGCGTCATTCTACAAATGTTTCAATTTATGATATGATTAAAGCACTTAGAGGAAGTTCTTGACAGTAAACAGACAAGCCATAATACAGAAGAAAGTCTGTGGGATATTCAGAAGTGCTAAGAGACTCCAACAGTCTCTGCAGTATGTGCATATGTTCCTCAAAATCTGTCTGCATGGCCATCTTCATCTTTTAGACACCTATTTTTTTTTAGATTTGTTTCCCTAATTCTGTTTTTAAAACAAATCTGTCATAACACAAGCAAGAATCTGCATTCTTATTATTAAAAAGACAGCTGCATCTAGAATGTCATTACAATTCTATTCATCCTTCATTTGATTTGGAAAAAAAAAAAAAAAAAAAAAAAGAGAGACAGAAAAAATGTATAAGGTTCTTACTCCTGGCTAGATTATTATTATTATTATTATTATTATTATTATTATTTAACTAGGACTATTTAATTGCCTCTTCTCCATTTTACAACAGTTATTGGCCACAGTCATCAGAACAGTTCCTAAAGCAATTTGAAGTATTATACTCCTGTAAGACTGTATTTGTTTTGCAATGTTTTCTTTATAAATAATATGCATTAGGTTAGAACATTATCCTCATTAGCCTAGGGGACTGTTGAAAAGCAGCATAACTATATGGGAGATTGAATTTCAGCATTTCAGGTCATATTATAGTAGGTAATTAAATGAGAGCGTCTGCTAATTGTACTGCATCACAGACTGACAATGGCTAGGAAGAAATAGCATGTTCCATTCATTAAGCAAGGATAATATGCTTGTTATGACCAAATAATCCATCATGATCAGAGAATGATCCGAATATTGTTTATCTGTATGCCACATTAACGACACTTGGCGCTTTCGTACTGCTCTTGAGTACCAGATGCATTGGAAAAAAGAACAAGTCTACCTTCTGCTCCTGCTTTTCCCTGTGGCATGATGCAGACAGCCCTGGCTGATGCACGAGGGGGCACTGCTCGCACTGCAAAGCAATCACTCGCCTTCAGCAAAGCGAATGCCAAGCTGGAAAACTCCCTATCAATCAAAACCGTAGAACAAAACTCCCTCAGAAGAACTTGAAGCTTTAAATAGATCCACCTTAAAAATATTTCTCCTAACTCCTGATCAGATGCTGTCACCTCAGTTATGATTGTCAGAGAATATGGTATTAATATGACCATTCCTTTTTCAGAATGTACAGTCACAACAGATCTGGTATGTCAAATATAGCTTTAGAGTCCCATAATTGATACCACGTGTTTAAAGTAATGGTTGAACTCAAGCTAAGTGTCAAAAGGTTCACCTGGATTAGCAATTTATCCTGGGCACAGCACTTTGAAGTAGCTATCCTTTTTCAGAATGCAACCTGCAACAGATGTATCTTGAATATTTAAAAGACTTATCTTCTAGCAAATTAAAATATGCAGTAGTACAGTTACAAACACCTTTGAAATGCATTATATCTGACAGAATATTTGTTTCTTAACATGTATTAACATTAACATTGTATACATGTAACATGTATACATTAACATGTATTAGTACATATATATTAAGAGAACTAAATTAAATTGAAGAAAAGGTACTAGTCATTCATGATATATATATCTAAAGGTTGTCAGGATATTTTTATGTATGTTACTTTGTGTATAGAAAAATAAGAGAACTAAGAGGGAACAGAAACTTGTGGATAATTTTTTCCAACTGCTATTCATATATGTAAATGTTATGATATACACACATGAAAAACACTACATAAGACACAGGTATTACTGGTTTATAGACTTCTATTGTAGTAGAATCTAGAGATTATAATTAGTTCATCATGGTACCTCCCAAGAGTTTGCGGTTTCAAGTTATGGTGAGCTATAACATTTGGATAAAACAAATAAATAAAAAGACATTACAGAAGAGAAAAAAGAAAAAAAAAAAAAAAAAAAGTGCTTCTACGGATTTCAGCAAATGCTTGAGATACGAAAACAAATACTTAGTCTTTGCTCTATTCAAATTCTGCTCACATTTGCGTCCCACAAATGATGAAGTTGTATTTACATTTTATGTTTCTGGAAGCTAATACTCCCAAATGTTACTGATAACTTGAGTATTTACTATAATTATGGACATCTTGAAAAACAAAATTTATACTATTATATATACTATATAGTATATAGTATACTATACTATATGTACTATACTATATATATTATTATACTTTTATACTATTATATATACACACTATATATGTAGTTCTATATTTTTCACTGGTTTTGAATCAAAAAATTAAGGAATACAACATCATTATTTATGTATAAAAACAGTGGTATTTGCCTTAGAACCCATACCAATTTTGTGGATTGAACAATTCTAAAAGGTAGAAGGGTTCAAAAACAACTGGAAAAATTCAGAGGAGCAAAATCCATCAAATACAACGATACGATAGTTGTCTCAGGAATTCTCTGAACCTCAGATCTTCAGAGCCTGGGAACGGACTGTCACTGCACACTTGCACTCTTGTACTCATCTCAAAGTATCTGCTTTTGGCCTCTGTCAAAAACAAGCCAGGTGAACTTTTGCTCTGACTTGGTACAGCTAGTATTACGATAGAGATCCTTAGCACATGGAGAAAAAAGATCAGATTCTTCAAAAACTTTAGTTATTAAAAAAAAATGGAAAAGCTTCTGAACGAACATAGAGCGCTTTATTATATAAGTGCAGAAAAATAAACTTGCATCTATCTGGCATGGCTAGTCATGCATGACAGTATGACTTTTCTAAAGCTCGTATCTCAGGTAATGCATTTGCAGACAGAAATTAAAATGTAGAAAAGATTCACAGATCCTACATGTCTTTTAGGAAATGTCCTTTTTTAAATGATATTCCCTTTACCTTGTAGTTTCTCTCCTGGACCTGTTTCCCTAAAGCTTCTCACTCATAAATTTGGCAGAGTCAGATGAAAGATACTTCCTTTACTTCACTAAGCTATCTGTGAATAGAATTAGACAATAAATACCTAAAACAACTGGTAGCCACCTGTTTCTTTGTCTCTATTGTTCCCAAAGTTTACCTCATTTTGCCAACAGTGTTGAATAGTAGGAGAGAAAGCCATATATTTAATCTCTTTTATATTTAAATTTGAATTTGAATTTGAATACCTACTGTTTTTTGTTGTCCTCAGTTATGTTTTGAGGTGTGATCTTATGGTCAAAAAAGCTTTCTCTTCAGATCTAAGACTGAAAAGCACACACCCATGACATCCCAAATTTTTGACCCATGCAATGGATACATATTGTGTACATTGCTTACAGTCACAAGCATAACTAGAAAAGATCACAGTAAATAGGTGAGATGGTTCATTTTGCAAGCAATGGTGTCCTGTGATCCTAAGGCCTTAATAAAAACATTTGCCAACCAAAGAGATGACAATGCCATGCACTGTGACAGACAGATACTTTTCAGATGTCCTGAATACAAACCCATGCCATGCTGTCTGCATGCAGCACAAATGAATAACTGTAAGAGATACAAGTTACATGTCTATTTCAAGGAGAAATGCTGACTTTAAAGTATAAAAAAATTAGTTTAAGTGGTGCAACACAAAGCATAGAAGACAGAAGAGGGATGATAATGCACCCAGGTACAAGGATGGCATAAAACTAAATCCTGAACATTTTTTTCACTCTATTCCATTATGTGAGCTCAGGTGTCTGGCAGGACGTGGGGTGTACCACCTTTCATCACTTTTTGTTGGAACCTTATATACATGGAGCAACACAGAATGCAGTTTTGGCATAGATGCAGTGAACTGGCCATAACCCCATTCAAAGGATTTAAAAATAAATCTTATATTTAAATTAAATGAGTTAAGAAAAGTACAATCCTGAATAATTGCAAACAATTTGTGAGCAGAGAAGTACACAATAAACTAGAAAATCATTTATTTACCCAGTGCTATTAATTTTTAAAGAATTATAGAATACAGATGTAGCTATGTGCCCATGTACTTTATAAAACTTTTTAGATCATTATCCTGTTATACACATAAAGACATTATGGAGTAAAGTAGGTGCCTTGCTTAAATTCACATGGATAGACAAAGCCATATGTATAATATAGTGCCAAGGATAATGACACGTAGCTCGCTAAAACAGCAAACAAACTTAACAGGCCTTCAGGTAGTAGATGTAGTTAGTGCTAAATGATTACATCCATAACCACTCACATATATCAAGAACAACCTATGTTTTTTGGCTAAATAACTATTGGCTAAATTACTATTTGTCAAAAATTAGTTTTCACTAGAGACTGATTAAAACCGAGATTACAGGCTGTAATTTCTATTATACTCACTTAAGTCACAAGTGTTAAACTGCTGGCAACTTCACAACCCCAACATCTGCTTTCTGAAGTTCTATCAGATTATTCCTTCTGACAAAATTTTGCTTGCAGTGCAGTCTTAGGGCTGGCTGATGGGTTTGTGATTTTGTTATTGGAAGTCTACATAGCACAAAAGATGGCTCTTTTTTTTTTTTCTTAAAATGAACACGTTTTCTCATGAAGAAAAAAATGTGAAAATCTTGTACTTCAACTATTTTCCTTTTTATGATGAATGTTACACATCTCTGTGCTCGGTATGAGACAAACTTATAGTGTTTTTATTGTCCAACAAAATAGAAAATTGGATAGCTGTAAATTCCTATTCTAATGTTCAGTTACCTACAAAATGTTACTCCTCAAAGTGTACGATCATGTGTTCGCCTGAGAAATGTCGGCTGAGATACATTCACCATACAGAACTTCAGCATATGGAGCAGGTGCACCTTCAAAATACAAATTGTACAAAATAATCTCAATTTCTGCACACAGGCTTAGAGTACCCCTATCAATTGTTATCTGCACATGGCAATATGTGCTTTGATTTGATGCATTCTTTTTTCTGCTTTCATTTTTCAGCTTGCATTAGTGAATTGGCATGTGACTTCAACATTGTGGTTGACAAAATCTGAAGAGGTGTTGGTGAGAGACCTTGCTGTAGGGTAGCATTTTCAGCTTGAAGGACACTTTGGAAAAATTTAGGAGTCTGCCTGACCCTAAGAAAGAAGTCAGTTTTGGCCAAGTCACATTCTATTTGTTCCTGAGAATGTTCTATATTTCCTTATGCTTACTGAAGGGAACATACTAGCCTAAACAAATTATCTTAGGCATAGCTTCTATTGACAATTCTGGCTACAAAATACTGCATCTACAAAGACAAGAAATGAAATTTCAAAGGAATAATGACAGCTGTAGCAAAATCTATTATATTTAGATATCTCTATACTTCTTATCTGTGAAAGTTGCTGCCAATGGCTTCTATACGTATTTTTCCAAAATTTTATTCAGATCATTTTATGCAAATAATTTTATATACACTCCAGTTTGGATATGATAAATAGCACATAATCCTACATGTCAATATTTCCAAATAATGTCATATTCCCTCTAGTTTACATTATGTTGAAATTTTCTTTGCAATTTACAGAAAACAAATGGTAGTTTATGAATGATGATTGCATTGTTTTTTGGTCCCTTGGTAAAAATTGCCTTGAAAAGGCTTTTGTCTTGACTGTATCTGCTTTCTGTTATAAATCAGATGAATTGTATATACACATTATCTACAAATTCAAGTGTAGACAGGATATAAATGTTTGTTAGCTGTTGTGTTTTACTGTTGACTGCGGGATTCTTACATTTAAAACCTCTAACAAGTATTTGTAGTGTCTACAGAATTTACAGTCAAACAGAAAAGACTATAGCTGTTACATGTTTGAATTACTTTTTCATTGAGAAATGTTTCTTTACACTCCTGTGAAAAAATTATCTTAGGATATCATCCATATGATATACTCTTCCTGTGTGTGTTTTTTTTTTTTTTTTTTTTTTCCCTGTATTTGAACTAAATGCTATTAGCTTGATTTTTTTTTTCTATTTGAATCAGCTGTTTTTATGACAATAAAGTCATGTAAACCATAACAGTCCCAAGCATGCTCCTTCACCATCACTTCCTCATCAGAAGTCCCTAATTTAAAGTAGTTTTTCTTGACTTGGTTTATCAAATTGGGAAAAAAAGTCTTTTGTAAACAACAGGCTTTATAGAATTAGCATAGACATGCTTTATTCACTTTATTTAGGAAAATATCTAATGATAAACTTTGACACTTGTTTTACTACCTGACAACAGATGGAGAGAACTTCACTAATTTTAGCTTATTAACCAGTCATAGGGACTGGCTGTGACTCTTCACCTGAAGAATGAGGGCCTAATTTCTCAGACAAAAGCAGCATGTTGCAAGAGGTCACCATTTTGTAGAGGGTAGGTTGTTCCCTGCTTTGGGGATTCCTGCACTCAATATTTTCTATTATGAGTAAAATACCAGAAGACATACCTGCTGGATTATCTGGATCAAGTTAAAGATGGGAATAAAGATGAGGCGTGAGAATTTTGTGTAGAAGATGAAACTATGCAGAAGGAAATTGAAGTGCGAGAGGCTGGGCTGGAGATGGGTGAAATCCAAGTGGGTTGAGCAGTTCTGAGGAACTAGTAGTGGGCTGTAATGGCACAGCACACAAACCAACGTGATCAAAATCTGTCATGCATTCCTCTAGCTCTTTCTGGAGGAATGTGTATGTGTGTAGTAAACTTTCCTGTTTTAGTAATGTTCTTTTCTTTTCAATATATCTGGCACTATACCTGGACTTGAGAAGAGAAGACTGAAGATGTGAGGTCAGTGGCGGCCCATAGTTTCTGAGGGGACTTCCTCTACTCCCCAGGGCCAGCCGGTCCGGGGGTGCCTTCATACGGGTGCCCTGCCCCTCCAATCTGCCCTTGGCCCCCCAGCGGGCCGAGGTTCTCCTCTCCTGTCGGCTTGGCAAACCTCCTCTCCCCTCACAGCCTAGGCGCTGCGAGCGGCGGTCACACCTCAGCAGCGCTTTCCCTCGGGCGCTCTCCGTGACAGGACCGTCACCGGTTCTGCTCTCCCCCCGTCAGCCTTCCAGTGCCGGGCACTCCCCCCTCAACCCGCAGCTCTCCTGTCCCTCACGCCACGCTCCGGGGGGGGGGGGGGGGGGTGGCTGTGGTGATGGTGGTGGTTGTGGTGACAGTGGTGGTGGCACCCCCGTCCCCAGGGGCGGGCTGCCCGGTGCACGCGTGGGTTCCCTGATTGGAGCTGGTTCTCCCTCAGCCTGCAGGTCACCGCCTCCGCTCCCCGCCGGGGCTGGGCTCCCCTCCTCTCAGGGAAAAGTGCGTCTGTGTGTGTGTGCGCGCGTCTGCTGCCGGCCCCCAGATAAAGGCACGGGAAGCGGAGCCGCAGCGAAGGGCGCCCGTGTTTAGCGGCGAACAGCCGGGGGGCGAGCTAGCCCCTCCGCTCGGAAAGTTTTCCTCGGCGGGGCCGGGGGGGTCCCGGCAGCCGCTGTCCACCCGGCTCTGGGGCAGGGCTTCGAGGGGCCGGCATAGGCAAGAGCCCCCCCGCGGTGCTGAGCGGGTGAGGGGGGTGGGAGGGTTCGGTGTGTGCCTGCGGCAATGGCGAGCCGGGGAAGCTAGCGGGGCGGCGGCGGCCGAGCCTCCCGGAGCCGCTCCCGGGACGTGTCCCCGTCTCGGCGGCATGGCGGGGGCTGCCCGCGGCGCCGTGCCCCGCCGGGCGGCTCTCAGTCCGCTGCGGGCGGCCTGCAGCCTGCTCCTGGCGGTCCTACTCCGCGGAGGTAAGCGGAGGGCCGCGGGGTGGTCGCGATCGCGCTCGGGCTGAGCTGGGTGAAGCTCCTCAAGCTGGCCGCTCGCTTTCCTCTGCGGTGGCGTGCGGGCTCAATTCTTCCTTTATCCTCTTTATTTCCTTTATCTCCTCTCCCTGTCGTTATTTTCTCTTTTAAAATCCTCTCTCTTTCTCCGCTTACAGTTTTGTCCCCCTCTCTCCCATCCCTGCGTTTATGTGCATGGGAGAGAAGCATCTGGCTGAAATGGGAAACGGGGAAAGTTTCCTTCCTCCCCACCTTGCCTCGTCAGTGATGGTGTGTACTGACACATCTCAGAGATCCCCCTGGAGCAAAGGGCCCTTATCCCTGGGAGGGGGCCCAGGCCCAGCGTGGGACAGGACGGGCAGCAGAGAAAGCTCCAAGGCACCAGGGGAGCAGTGGCAGTTTTAAGATCGTGGAATAGCATCCTTTAAATGAAGTGGGAGTTGTGAAGAGATAGCTCTAGAGAATGGGTGGAAGCCCTATTACCTGGGCTGGGCAAGGTGGCCGTTATCTGGGTTATGGGGCCAGCAATGGGCTGTGGTCACAGGAGGTCATTTGGGTGGTCTGCTGCTGCCTCTGGTCACTGAGCTTCTGGGGCCAGCATCGCTTGGACAAAGGCAAGTCCACTCTGAAGTGACTCGGGGGTGCAAATTGGGTGGGATCCAAATGGATTTCTATGCAGAATTATAGGTGACTGCCGTGTCTGGTGATTGTCCTCAGGCCACATTAGCTGTGGACATCTGAACACAGCACCTACCCCTTACTTTTTGGGGGGATGGAAATTCGTCAAGGTCTTTGCAATTCCAGCTGTTGTGGTCATCCCTGAGCAATAAGAAATATATATAAATTTTGCTCTTATTCCCATTGTTATTAGTGGTGCTAATTGACTAACATAAGGAGATTACTAGTAGTAATCTTCACTGTTCGGTTTGGTCCAGCCCTGCTGACTTCTTTCTCAGGGTGGTTGCATGGAGAGGCAGCCAGGATGTGTACAGAAATATCTTGAGTGAAACAAAGTTAGAACTGGTGGCAAATCCTTTCCGACCCAAGAAAACAGAGTACTTGGTACTGTGGTAAGCTCTTGGTAGGGAAAGCAGAGTACTTGGCAGAAAATTGCATGGCCTCAAAATGCCCATCATTTTAATATTGTACATTAAAATTAATGGACATCCAAGTGACTCAATGTGCTGTGAAGGAGCTGATGTGAAGAATTTGAAATATGGGGTTCTGTTTGGTTTGCTGCAGTCTGGAGGTGAGAATCCTATTAGCCACATGCTCACCTTCAGAGTCTGCAGGAGATTAAGACCTGTAAGGAAGGTTTGGCATTTTTTTCTAGGGCAATATTTTTCTTCTGCCGTGCAGCTTTTACAGTCACAAATGCATCTTCTCCAATAAGCATTTGCATTAGACTTAATAGAGTTAGGCTCTGATATATGGACACCTTCTGTCTGAAAATATTTTCACGAGATAAATATGTAGGTGCTGCTTCTTAAGGGTGGGAGAAAGTGCTACAGTGAGAGATTATAAACCACCCAGCCTTGTTAAGCTGTTACTCTCTGCTGGAACCTGGGTCAACATTGACTCAGCCGTGCTGTAAAGAAGTCAGCAGTGGTGCCACAGCCAGCTGCTACCAGCAGCAGCTGCTAGGAGCTGCTGGGCTGCGTTCTTTGGGAATAAAAGAGAAAACATTACTTCAGGGAAGAAAAGCAGAGCTTCTAAGCAGAGAATTTGCCTCTCAGCATTGCTAGGTGCACTACAGTTTAGAAAAGAGACGGTTAATTAAACTTATTAAATAAGATGTTTGTATGGTTTCCTTGTGAGGCCTTAACAAGCATTTCATTTGTGCTCTCCTTGTGTATTTGCACTCCTTTGGTTGGCGTGTTAGGATAGTGATTATTCTTGAGAGCCAAAGTCCAACTAAATGAAAGTCAGTTTATAGCTCACAAGTGAAAATGTTTGTAAATATGCCGAGAAACTTACTATTATAGACAAGTTACCATTTGCTATTTAAAGAGCTATATTTACTTCTCTGAACTCATTTGCATCTCCCATCAGGCCTGAATTTCTAAGAAAATTCTCCTGAAAGGTTGCCTTAGGCCTCAGTGTGCCATTATGCTGTGGTTATTATCAGGCTAATAATGTTAATTCATTCAATGTCAAGAAAGAAGCTTGGCATTTAATTTAAGCCATGCCTCTAGTCGGACGAGGATGTATAAAAAGTCAACGTGCAAAAGCGTTCCCGCATTTAGGTACATGCATATGCTTTACATACCAATTATTGGATGCCTGTTCTCTAGGTGGAGAGTGTGTGTGAAATCATATTTACACAAGTAACTCCCAAGTGTATATATATTCCTTTCAGGAAATGACCTCTTTTCAGCAAAGTGCTAATGCATATGCTTAAGCCTCTTTATAGCCAATAGGAGGTATTCACAAGCTTGAAGTTAGATATTTTTAATTGTTTTCTTGAATTGAGGCATAATTGTGAAGGCAAGTGTACAGCTCTATTTCACTGTATAATGCATAGACGACTGGGAATTCTGTGCCGTATTGTCTGTGAACTAAAACAGAACAATAGAAACCAGAAATACAGAATTCTTAGTCCTGAAAATGAGTTGGGGATGTAGAGCTAGAGGACTGATTCATTTGCATGAGAAGTATGTGCATGCAAGTGAGTATTGAACATGAGCAGATGTTACATCTGCATAGAGTTACAGGAACTTTAGGTGCTCAAATAGCCTTTGTACAAAAATGCAAGTACAGTTGTGCATCCAGAGGTTGGTGTAGCACCTGGTTTGGCTCTGCTATTGCTTATACCAAAATCATGTAATGAGATCTTTAGTTACAGTGATGTGGAAACTGATTGAAGCACTTCATTGTGAATTTTATTCCAATTTTAAATTGTTCAAGCAGTTAGGTGGCTTTTTTGTATGTTACTTTGGAAGATCAATAGCATGGCATACCTCAGTGTTATGGAACACTTCCTAGATTTTCTTTCTCAATTTCATCATGTTAGCAGTAGCTAAGAACAGAGCAGGGACTTGCGTCATGTTAAATTATAACTGCACAGGGTTTGAGTGACTAATCTAAGATATAACACTGTCAAAATGTAGACAGTGCTATTAATATTCTGACTTCTCATATTTAATAGCAGATCTTAAGGTTTATTAGACACTGTACTTAGTGAAATATGCAACAATTGTATTATAAATGTCTGTTCAAGCATGTGTCTAATTGCATGACCATGTGATGTAAATGTCATACCAGTAATCACTTCTCTAATGCATAATATGTGGCTGGCTCCTGAACTGTGGAGCTAAGTATCTGTGCCAGCTGTGGAATTTGTATGAAATCAAATAATGAACAGCACAGCATTAAATTTCTTAATTTCTTAAAATTTCTTATTTACCAATTTCTTAAATTGGTAAATATTAGTAAGCAATGGTAAGCTATGTTAACTGAGATTAAAGGATATGGATTTTATCGAGAGTTGGGGTTTAGGTCTGCATTTTTGAACTCTACTGATAACTCAGTGGTGCAGCACCACTGAAAAGTTATCTTGTAATGAATAGCTAGAAGCTCTATAAGTAATGGTAAACTTGTTAGAAGTGTTGGCATACAAGCTTTCCGAGGCAGGATTTTCAAGGTAATGCGTCTCTGCAGTAAATATCTCAGAGCTGTCGTTCGTAGCTGTGGTTAGGGTCATGTCTCTTCAAGGCAGTTAGTCTGGAGACAAGTAAATGAAAGTTTGAAATCTTCAGAGTGTGACCGCACCACAGAAGAGGTGTCAGATTTGTTGCACTACTCTAATTTTCAAGTTTTTGGTAAACTCTTGATCATATGTTGTGTGCCAGTTTGTGCTGCCACACTGAGAGTTTTGGCAGTAGTTCATGTCTGACAGGCAGCACTTAGATGTGTCCTAGCTGCTGTGAGAGAGACAGAAAAGCCTGGCATGATAAAAGAGGTAAAGTAATATAGTAACAAGTTGAGAGAACTTCAAAGAAGTGTGTAAAGACAGCTATAGAAAATCATCTAATATGGATAACAAAAAGCTAAACTGAGGGTGTAAGACAGAAAGCAAACACATTGTGGGTGAATGACAAAAATAACTCACCCATCAGTTTGAAGGAGAGTGTGTATGGGGTGGATTTGATGTCAAAGAGGAGAGTGGATTTAGTGAAAGGGAAGCTGTTTAGCAGGAATCAGATGCTGCCTCCGCTGTCAGGAATACTGGTGCCTTGCTGTCTGAACGTTGATCAGTAATTTCCTTCTTACTTTCCTGGGCTCTTGTTCACTGTGCTCATCTCATTGTTGGTTTGTTAGTTTTTGATCCTGGTTTGGCCACTGTCCATGGAGATGTTTTTAGTTTTTAATATCTAAATGCTACAGTGATATAAATACAGAAAATAATCTGTGATGCTATAAGATGCCAGCTCTAGGTGTTTGAAATCTGGGTGCTCTGTCCTTCACAGTGATATGCAATAACTTACTGTCCAGAAAACTTGCTGTTGTCTAGGTCAAACTCTCATCCTGACTTGCTCTTGCAGGCCTGAGTCCTTTATATTTTATTCAGCCTTCCTTGCAGACTCAGTAGCCTAGCAAAACAGTTTCACAGTGTTCAGCTCTTCAAGCATTTGTACTGTTTTTGTGTTCTGTGGACTGGCTCAGGCTCTAGTGACAGATGTGACCCCTTTGAAACAGGGGCGGACAAATGGTGCATTGAAAGTTCATAGCCTCTGCAGTCTCCTCACTTAGAGGTATCTGGTAAAAGCCTGCGGATGCATCTAGCTTGGGAAATAATTTTACTCCAGTAATGCCTGTGTCTCTTAGTAAATGGAAATACTCTCTCTTTATCTATTTGTTCACATTTTTGGGGTCAATACACAGCCTCAGGTCACCGTTTCTCTTTTTGGTTCTATCTAGTGAAATGACCCAGCAAGTTTACTCTTCTATTTTCTTTGCTGTTCTAAAGCGTATTAATCTATTGAGCTTGAATTCCATAAACAAAGTGTCATCCCCATCACTAAAATTACAGGCATCTTTGCATCACCTGTCAATTAGCTGAATTTTTCTTTAGGGAAGTACATTTGGACTAAGTGGTTCTTTGCCACTACACTTCAGAAATGTGCTAATGTCTTACTATTGCATCACTGACATGCATCTTGGGTCAGTAACTTCATGTGCAGAGACAACCTCTTCTGGCACTTCTTTTGCTTGAATAACACAGATCATACTAATCATAGTTCCACTATCGTTATCAAAAGTGTTCTTTTACAACTGCAGATTCAGCAGCTTGACAGATATAAATGGCGAGATGAGTCTCTTTAATTGAATGCTGCTTTTATTATGTACTGAAGTAAGAATTTAATCTGATTTTACCATCCACTGGTGCTACAAGTGTCATGTCTAAGGTCAAGCACCTTTGTTGTTGTTTCCTCTCATGCAGCATTTTCAACCATCTTCTACAAACTATTAAAGATGCAGTTTTGTAGAAGGTCACAGTATTTTGTAACGGTGTCATATTTTTATCATAAATTTAGCAGAGTACTATTCTGTTTGTTAATTTCTGTTGCTACCAGAATTCAGGTGTTCAGTGCTTTTTGTTATATAGTTTAAGATTGGGAAATGCAAACTTGCTGCAAGGGAAGACAGAATTGTTAAGCGAATTGGCCTTTTCAATAATTTGAGGCAAGCTAAGTCACAATATAATGATGAGGGATTTGGCATTTGTGTGAAAACTTTGAACTTAATAAGCATGAAATCTGGGGGAGAACTTCTCTTTTTTGGAAAGACACTTTAAAAGAAGCTTATGCTTTTGAATAGAACAAATCCTTAATGATCACCTGAGCACATGTAAAAGTCAGCTTCTCTGTGCATGAAGAGGAAATCTTAAGAAAATAAAAGATAAGCATATATCCCCTGATATTGATGCGACAGAGGGGTTGGTCCACTAGATTCTGCCCTTTAACTGCAAATTAAATACAGATGTTGAAATGTATCCACCACAATACATCTAATGTTGTATTGCTTAGCTAATTGCTTTTTTCTTCACTTGATTAAAAAAAAAAAAATAGCTGATCTGTTCTTTCTTCAAAAATATTTTAAAAACTGATAAAATTACAGAACAAAATGGGGAGAAAGGGCTAAAATGTTTTGTTTTTTTTTTTTACTTTGTGAATGTTTCCTTTAAAAATTATCAAAGTAAAATTTGGATGCAAGCACAATTTTTTTACTTATAGTAAATGTATTCAAATATGAATTGACAATAGTATCGATACTATATAGAGCACATCATTAGTATTTTTCTATAATACTGTTTTCATATTGCAGAAATGAATCAGCTCAATATGACTACTATGAAAGGATTTGTCATTCAAACGTCTTCTGAAAAGCATTGTACCTTTACATAACAATTTAACTTTTTCCTTCCCATTGAGAATGAAAACAATTACAGTTTGTCCTTGTGAAATTCCATTTTCCAACCAGTTGTATTGCCTGAGGGTACAGTTCCTCACCAGCTTGAGCCAATGTAAATTGGTGCTGCCAGGTTTCTTCCCTTGCCCAAACTGAACAACCCTCTTTTTGTGCCAGCACTGGCATGCATTCCTCTCTAAGCTGCTTCAGGGAGATAAAGCACATACAATATTTTTTTTCATAAAGGGCAAGTTTGTATCACAGTGGGATCAACTGACTGCTTGCATAAGCAAAAGCAGGAGGAAAAAAAAAAAAAAAAGGCCCAAGTTGTGGAGAAATGGCTTAAGTGATTATGGTACTGCAGCCTAACACAGCAGAATGGCTTTAATTTGTTCATGTGACACCACAGTAAGAGAAGAGTTTATGGGATTTGCTTACATTATAGATCCAATGCAGGATATTAAACGCTGAGAGGTTAGAGAACGAACACTGGGTGAACCACACTGATTTGATATTATATATATTTGTATTGCGTGTTTTTTCTCATGTTGATCCTATATAAATAAGTGATGTTTACATTAATATAGTGCCATTTCTACACGCAGGTAGAATGTGTTTTTGATGACTTAAATTGTTTTGTTGAATTAAAGACAAAAAAAGAACTCCCCATCAACAACTTTTTTTTTTTGTCTATTATTACTATCAGGACTAGTAGCACTACTTGTTATTAGAACTGCCATTAAAAGAGTTTGGTTTTAATTTACATTTTCCAGTCATTAACTGTTTCATCTGAAATATTCCACGCCAAGCATCTGCTTCAGATTGAGTAAATTTTCTTTCCAAAACTTGAGCCAAGAGTTCAATGGATTACAAAACAGAGCTATGTAGAGGGAGAGGAGGGGTAGTGTGGATTTTCCTTTGTTTAAAAATAGTTGCTGACCTCTTTCATGAGAAGTGCTCATACCCCTAAGAAACTCCCCAGGAAAGGAGTCTTGTGAGATCACTGAAAGAAGTCTGATGTTGGTTTGATGGGATGTCAAGTCAGAAACATTTGAAAGAATGAATTTGCTCATGACAAGGAAAAACTTGTTGCATCATTACTGTTAAATGCTATGAAAATTGCACTAGGCCTATAATATGATAGGGATGAGCTCCACTTTCCTTGCAGTTACAAATCTGCAATGCAGAAGTCTGACCTGGGCAAAACGTAAGGTATGGGTAAGGTTGCTCTGTCTCCCTTCCTAGCTTTAGGGTAGACTTACTGGAAGATGAAATTGCTTCATAAGAATAAAGGAATTACAAAAGCGAGAGTTTAAGGTAGGAAGCAAGGTGAGCAAAAGGAGAATGACACAGGAAAGTGTGGTCTGAAAACTAGCAAGGGCAAGAATCAGTTTGGGGTCGGTGGGAGAGAGTCAGGTGTTTGGATGAGGAGGAAGAAGACTGGAAGCGGAGGGAAGGGTCTGATTGTGGAAGGTGGTGTGGAGGAGGAAGTTAGGATGGGGGCCTGCAAAAAGGCAGAAACATTCAGAACAAGGTGAAGGTTGTGTAAGGAAATGTCTCAGGACTGGGACGGGAATGACAGAATGAGCAGAAATGTATTGGGGAGCCAGACAGGAAGCATGGGCAGGGTTTAGTCACTTTCTGATGGAAAGAAGGACTCAGGCTTGAGCAGGATGGGTATAAAAGTGCACAGTTGCTAGCATGTTTTTGTCAGATACTGGGATGTGGAATGAATTCCTGTAGTAAAGGACTGAAGTGATGTGGTGTATATGAAAAGGAAATCATTAGACAAATAGGGAGCAGGCCTGCTGCCATGTTGCCCTGCCCCAAGGCCCATTGTAATCAGGCAGAAACTTCCTGTTGCCATTAGTGGGTATGGACCCAGTTGTTTTCTGTTTTAATTCACAACTTTAATTCATGTGGCCTGCAACTGAATTACTTATGAAATCACTGTACAATGCAGTGGGACCTGTGCTGGGACAATGAAACCTGACTGATGGCCAGTATTTATTGGGATGTTAAAGCATGCTTGGTACATGCACTCATCTTCAGCATTTTCTCAGTTGGTGAGAGAAAACAATTATGGCAGAGAACACAATTATGCCTTAGCCATCTTTAATCTTTTAAACCTGACTTAATTTTTTTCAAGAACTGATTTTTATTATTATTATTTTAATTTCTCGGTAGAAAGATCCAGAATATTTGTACTCTGTAGAATCAAATGACTTATTACTCTGCTGGCATGAAATAAAGAGTAGCAAATACAATAAATAACTGCTGTGGAAAAGGTAATATTAAACTGACGTCTCAGTGCCTCTTAATTTTCACTGATGAGAACATCAGGGAAAAGGGAGATTGAATTTGGCTGCCCCTTAGGGAGGGTGGACACCTGCATGTGAATAGCATGAGTATGAAAACTGAGGAGGGCTTCTGTTTTCTATGAAACTTATGTAAAATTTTGTAGAAAAACAATTTGTATTACAATTTTGTCAAATATATTGGTAAATTCAGGTTGTCAATAATTGCAGTTCTGCCTTTTCAAGGATGAGTTTAATTTAGGATTTTTTTCAAATCTGCTTTGCTCTTCTGCTGGGTACTCTGATACCTGATCTTGTTTCACTGCTCCTGGTGTCCAATAATGGACTGATCAGACAGAAGGTGATTTTCTTTGTGTACAGCTGTGATTTGTGATTTGGATTTGAGTTATACAGAGTATGGGTAATGTGACTTCACGTTTTCTCTGCTATGAAATGCTTTCTTAGTGAATTTCTACATGAAGCAGTCCGGCAGTGAATATTCAAAGGGAGCTGCACATGCCTAACAGAAGTGTAAAACTTGTGCCTCTTGTAAAAGCTGATGTGACACTACATGAGCTGGTGATTGTTCTTGGTGAGTCTCTTTTGTCTGTCCTGGTGTATCTTTATTGTATATATTTGAATCTCACTCTCACGACAAAGCTTACAGCTTAAAAGATATTTAACAGAGTAACTAACTCTAATAGTTTTCCTCTTTTATGTGTTCAAAAAAGGCTGTCTTTTGTAAGAAATATTACAGAGCCGATACTGCTTTAAATGATTATATGCCTCTCTTGTTCCTAATCATTCCAATAATAATGTCAGAAAAATCTATTAGAAGAAAACCGAACTAAGGTACTGTATTTCTATATATTTGTTTAACATGTCCTCATGTCATGCTATCGTAGAGGGAAAAGGGAAGAAATTGTAAGCAGGGTTCCCGTGTTCTTAGTTCTCTCTCCAGTTGTGTGTGTAAATGTTAGTGCTTATGTAACTTCTGATTTCATGTTCATCTGTAAAACAGGAATGAGTAAAGCATTTGATTAACTTTCTGTTGTAATGTGGATAGAAAAAATATTCTCTTTGAGGTAAAATTGCAAATTTTTTTTACAAATTTTGCATTTGATTAGTAATAATTCATATTGCTATCTGTTTCAGTTTTACCCACAAATATCTACCATGATATGAGTCCAACATTCCATGACAGTATTCACCAATTCACTGAATGTTCTCCTTAGTCATATTTCCAGATGGATTCTGGAAGTTAATGTATTGTGCTTTGGAACATCACCAAAATAATGGAACAAATTTTTCCAGTGGTGTGTAACAGTAGGGTTTAGTACATTGTGAGTTGCTTTTTTTCATCTGGAGCATCACATAGTCTGGGTGAAAGGAGAGTGATGGTCTAGAAAGGCAAATGCTGATCTGGAAAGATGTGTATTGCAGCGTCCATCTGGGACGTCCTTATTACATTATACATGGTTATTCGAGAACCATAGATCCATGCCTTGGCTACTTAACAGATTAAATTTGGATATTACTGTATTTCAGGCTCAAAGCATCACAATTCCTCAAAGCTTCAGGCTTCCATTGAACTTTAGTCTTGGTTTTGAAAATTCATTTGGAATTAAATTAGCTGTAGTGACAAAGCTGTTACACTTTAATAGGAATCATCAGATGACATTTAAACATGACCATGTAGTGCTGTAATGCCAGAACTGGTTTGAGGTAAAAATCATGCCTGGAAGCAATGTTGTTCAGGAGAGTCATAAAATGCAAACAGTATATTTGAAGAGTACTTATATTGATTTGTTTTTGTTTTAATCAGGAAGAGGAAAAGGATCCACTTTTGTTAGTAGCAGAAATCTGTGAAGTTTGAGTTGAACCTACAGTTCTGAGTGCCTCTACAATTTTGGATCCTGACCTGGACCCTGAACGTGATGTCTCATCTTTGTACGTTGTATTTGGACCACTGTTAATTTGATTCATCTAAATGTTAGGAATGTTCTGAGCTTTCTTGTACTGTGTGGCTCTTGTGCATAGCCTCTTAACATTTGAGAAGAGTACATCAAATTGAAGCCTTGGGTCACCAGTGCTTATTAGTTTCTCTCAACTTTTAGTAATTCGTCAATTTGTGAATGGACTTTTCTGAAACTAAAAATTTGATTTTAGTGTTAGAACTTCTATGTGAATAACTACAGACACTAGCATAAGCTGTTATCTCAAGTTCTAGCTCTTTTGTAATGAAGCAAATTCTACTCCATGGGCACTTGTTCATGCCCCATACATTCCATGTGAAACGCTGGCTCTGCATATTTCAGTAGGAGGCTTACCATTCATCCAGATCTCAGCCCAGATGTATATTGCTCTGTATGCATCTAATAATTCATGGCTGCTAGGTACAGTATCTGCAGTATACCTTACTTTGCCATGTGATTTCTCTCCCTATGAAGTGAAACAGATCGGATGAAGAGGACATTTTTAGTGCTATTCATGGGCAAAGAATAGTTTTGTATTCTTTTACATCATTTATATATATTCATTTGCTGGAAGAGGGGAACTAGTTCAGGATGCCAGATCTCATTTGGCACTGCTAGACCCTGTCAGAGTTGAAATGATTTTGGAAATATTTTTCTGTTAATTAGTGTGTTTATATGTGGTAGATGCTGTTTGAAAAACATTGTTTCAGTGTTCTTCATGGGAGAATGTTTAAAGTAACTCATTGGAGTCTGTGTTCAAATAATTCAGAATACATTTAATCCAGATAAACTCCTTTACTTGTAACAGTCAAGTTAAATGTACTTATGCTTGCTTTCTTTTTTCTTTAGAGTGAAAACTAACATAATAAAATGTACCCAGAGCTTTCAGTTATTCTATCCTGTGTCTTGCTGTAGGTTTCAGGAGGCACAGAGAGAAGCTCTGACGTTTTGGTGGAAGCTCTGTCAGCACAGCAGCTGTTCTCTTTATCTATGGCTTTATTGACTAATTGTTCATAGAGTACTTTCTGGCTTCAACTTGCTCTTGGTACTGCTGGATGTTAGTGTTCCTTTCTACCTGGATTAGCTGAGTGATATGAAAGGGGGACTGGTAGAAACAAAGTACAACCAAAGCAACTGTTAGTATTTCTTCGCATTAAATGTTAGAGGGCGTAGCTGAAAAGCTCACATTCTGTACCCTGTTCTGTTAGGGGGTTGGATATTTAAAGCTGTCACTCTGACATATACCATCCAACCTTCCACCCTCTTGAAAGTAAGTTGTGGGTTGCCAGCCTCTGTTAATTCCTAGTAATTTTTGAAGACACCTTTGGATTTATATTGAAATTTAAATTATATTTTAACATGCTGCAATGTAAATAGCACTATATATGCATGTAGGGTGAATATGCATTTCTGCCTACTTCCCCCCCAATCATAACTTATAACTAAAAATGAAATCAAATAGCATAAGCTTTAAGGAAATCATTTTGAAGAAACAAAATGCAAAACACATGGACTACTCAGAATGTGAAGACTTACTGAAGAAATCTTTCTTCATTGGAAAAACTAACTCTAGTGGGTTTAGTAAGCAACATTTCAGAGCAGCTTGAGATGAAAGGTCTGTGGTCTAATTTGTTGCATATGTGATATTTCTTAATGTATTGGTACTATAGTAAAAAAAGTCAGGGAAATAATACTTTTTTAGTTTGTTTTTGGCCTGATCTTAAAAATCAAGTTTAGTCACAATGTTATCTGAGCGGCAGATACCTGAATATCAGAAAAATACATCTAGATTAATTGGTTAGCAATCTTTGCTATAATACCTTCTTAAAATGGGGCTTTCTCAAGCTGTAACTGTTTTAGCTGAAGTTTTCCATGCTGCATATTTTCTGACTGATTTGAGAAAGTTTCTGTGAAGTGGTTCAGTTGTTTCCAATAACAAAGCCAGCTAGAAATTGAGTTCTAGCCAATTAGAATCACTTCCACAAGCAGCTCTACTTGGGTGAAATCCTGTGATTTTCACTGTTAGAGGCAAAGATAAATGGTGTTTTCTGTAATCTCTTTCTGAAGTGATGATGATGTATGAATGCTAGCATTCATTTTTACTAAGATTCATGACTGCAGATAACTTCTGCAAGCACATTCCTGCATTAAAACAAACAAACAAAGCATAAAAATGGGGATAAAAATGTTTTTGAAGCCATATAACTTTTGAGTTAATTTCATGAATAATCTATTCAAAGTTGCTAGAGTTCTAAGTCTGAAAATTGTGTGTAGTCTGTTCTTAATTCAGCTGCCACTCTCTCAATTCTATGTTGTTCTGAGAATGCTGTCTTTGTGGAGCACGCTGCTTCTCAGATAAGGGTCATGTGTGTTTTCTTGGGGATGATTCCCTTTGACTGTCATAAGCCATCATAGTCTCACCTTTCTGGGCAAAAGCTGTGGAGCCAGGTAGGCTCGTGTGCTCTCAGAATGCCTCCTTCCTCTTTTCCACTTCATGCAGAAAAGGAGGAGGAAGCAATCTTGGGGCATGACAAGAGTTAAGGAACAGGTGGTTACCTGCAGGTCTGCTGTCTCGTTCCATACACAGGATGGATAGCTTCCTGAGAAAGCAATCCCAGATCTTGTTTTGAAGGAGGTTATTGTCTGTGGACTTCTGCTTCATTTGTTACAGAAGCAGAAGGTGTGTAGATATAGCAGGCTCAGCATGGGTTTAACTTCTTAATCTAGACAGAGAGGAACTTTGGTATTTCTGAGTATAAATAGCCTCTGTGGCTCTCACTTTTTTTTTTTGGACTCGGTGACAATATCCTGGAACATTGGTCAGTAGCCCCTCAGGAAGACCACATGAGTGGCTCTTGAGCCAAATGCAAGCTACAGAAGGAGATAGGTAGGGGTTATATGGCTCAGAGCATGTTATGTTACCCCTCAGAAACTTCCCTTGGCATTCAGGACTCCATTTTCTGAATCCCTTCTTTGTCTTTATTTACTGTAGCTGGATGAGTTTGCAGGGTAGCTTGTAGCTCGTGGAAGGAGCAAAGATTGTAGGAAGATAAAGGTAGTTAAAGGAGTTTAGTAGGGCTCTGGGGAGTTGTATTATGTTCTTGTTCCTGCCACAATGATAGTGTGATGCTGGAAAGAAAACAGATTTGTACATTATCCTTTCATACTTTTTTTTTTAAGAGCTGTCCTTAAAGTAAGTGAGAGATTTACTCTGAACTTATACTAACACTGTATTCTTCAGAAAATTGGGCTGTAAGTTTTCTAAATAAAGAGTCTGTATTAGCAGATACTTCTGAATTTAGTTACTAATTTAGCAGTACTGCAGTTCACATTCTTAAAAAATTATAGAAAATTCTGTTCTAGGAAAGCGCTGTGCAAGTAATTTTATTAATATTTCTGATATGCTCTGTATTGTAGCAAGAAAAGCTTATTGGAATAGTAATAGTTCTGTGCAACACTTCAAATAGTCTTGAATTAGTGCATAGGTTTTACATAATGGTAAAGAAATGGTGAGCAGCTGTCTATTCTTTCAACCATAGGAAGAAGTTATTTGGCAGAAAGAATATGTCATTAAAGGCTGTATCTTAATGCATATGTATGTGAGGATGAATTAAGTTTAAGTCTGGATTTCCTTATTACTTTTTTTAGTGCTTTACTTGGCAAACATAACATTCTTTTTGTGAAGAAACCTTCTGGCTCATTGTAGGCTATTCCTGCTGTTTTTAATATCCTTTCAGATTGATTCATGAAGTGCCAACATCTTGAGCTGTGGAAAAAAAGTAAGAATCTTAAAGAAAGACCCTGGTATATGGGAATGGATTTGAACTTGGTCTATTTCAGTGCCACTTTCATCAGAAAGACATGTCATGACTCAAAGAACCTCTGCCATTAAGTAAAGCTATTAACTCAAGCAGTTCTATTTTGATCAAATACTGATAGCATTAGTGTGCAAAGAGTATAAAGAAAGTGTTTGGATCTGGTTTATTGGAATATTTTAGATATTTTAGTAGAGATTTCTCAGGTAACTTTTTTTCAACATGTCTGTATGTGATAACTACTTGGAGGAAAAATTCTGCCAAGTAGATGAACTTGAGAACATTTTTATATTAATGATATTCAAGTGACTTATGTCTTGATGCAGGATAGGTCAATATTTGTTTACATTTCACTAGCTGACAGTTCCACACAGAGAAAGATGTGTGGAAACAAAAGAAAACAGAAGTGAAAAGTTCAGTGGAAGAATGTTAGAATACTTGGTGCATCTTCAGGGGATGGTGGTAGACCCTCAGTACAACCTGATTCAAACAGTGTATCTTTTGGAAATTTAGCAGCCACAGAAGTAATGGAAAGAAGGACCTGTGTCCTTTTGTCTTCTCTTCATTAGTCCTTGAACAGACTGCAGGAAAAAGAAAATCAAAGCTATGCTTCCTTATAAACTAGGAAAGTTAAATGTGGACATTTTTCTGGCTTGCTGCATGTGCTCTGAGTATTTTCAGAAGTATCTCTGATTTAGGAGCACATTCATAGGATAACTTTCAGTGGGTTTCAGGTGAGATAAAGCCTCTTCATTGATTATAGGGAGAGCTGAAAGAGCACCTCATTTAAACGCCTAAATGTAGTGGAATAATCTGTGTAGGCTTCTATCATTTCCTGGTTTATTGCATTCCATTTTTTTTTCCAACAGATTTCAGATCTATAGAATCCCTTAAAGTTATTTGCCACTCCCAGGGAAAGAGGATTCAATGCATTGCAGAAGAGGCTGAGTACCTTCAAGATGAAGAAGTGGTACTGACCTGTGTTTGGTAAGAAAGTCAATATTGTAAGAACCTCTCTTAGTTCTTAATTAGATGCATTTTATTTTCTTTAAGATAAGAGTAGAGTAGAGACAACCTATTTGCAGATTTACTTGAATGGCTTTTTCTGATTGTTTCTGTAGGAAGAAGTTACATGGTAAGCTGACTGTAAGGAAAACTTTGTTCTTTGAATGTCAGGGTGGTAATAACCTTCAGAAGGTACAAAGTCACTCCATTAATTGTTTCTTTTTTTTTTTTTTGTGGAAAAGGAAAGAATCAAGTGTTTAGGCAGAAAATCAGAGGTATCTTTAAGAAGTCTATTCAATGGTTAACAGAGTTTCTGGATACTTCGTAGAGTTCCTGTCAGTACCTTACATGATGGTATTTTCATCTGCTTACTTGCACGTTAACCACAACTTCAGTGCAGGAGGTGCCTTAGCTGATAAATCAAATTTTATCGTAGCATACTTTTTGCAAGAGGACTTCCTTGAAAGAAAAAAAAAAAAAAAAACAACAACGAAAAAACTTCGTAGGCTGTTCTGTTTTCACCACACTACCATAGACCTGTTGTTTGTAGTTCTGATGGCTTATTACTGGTTTCTGGAACCTGTTTTAGTTTCCTCAGACTTACCTTATTTTCTCACTTCCCCTTTGCTCCCCTTAAATGTCATCTATTAAAAAAAAAAAGTAAAAAAATAAATAAAAATGTAAGAACTGTAAGGAAATGTGCTGGTGTTCAAATAATTGTAACTGAGAACAGAGATCTTTAATTTAGACAGTGCAGCAATGCAGTCTGTGTTCCAGAAGCATAAGGTTTCCTTTAATAAGCAGCATTGACCTCGAGGGTTTCTCATAAGTTCAGTGAGTGATAGCACAGAGTGGATGCATCATAGTATGTCATGAAACCCAGACTGAAATCTAAAGCTTTAATACAGACAGCGAACCCAGAAGCTCTGCTTCATTCAGGTCTGGAAGATCTGCAAAGCACATGGGACTGTCTGCTCTGTACATAGAACAGCTCAGTATATCACCAAAACAACATCAGGCAGCCTAATTTGCTGCTATTCCTGCTCAGACAGCCTGCCCACATCCGGATTATAAGTAGACACATCTGCAATTATGCTGTACTGTTGCTAATCCATAGACCTGTCCTCGAGAGCTGTGTAGACACGGGCAGTGAGCTCTGTTACATATGAAGCCAAGACCATCAATTCCATGCCATGGGTACCAGATGCAGGTTTGGGTTCTGGCCAGATTGCCCTTGGCAGGACAAAGTTTATTGCCTCTTGTTTTATATTTTGCTTGTTTTTTAAATGTGGCCATTATGTTGGCTAAGTTCCCGTAATAAATTATTTTTATGTACCTAATTCATTCTCAATGAAACAGACCAATCCATTAAGGATCCTGCACTAAAAACTGTAGCTCATTATGTGTTCTTGTGGTGTATGACATCAGTAGAATGCCACAAGTTAATTACTTTCTTAATTACAGCTTTGTATTGAATTAGGGACCTATTACACATAGAATAATTGAAAACCTGCTGAGATCACGTCTGGTAACATCTAATTGTATCCCATGATATTTTTTTCCCTAAACTTTAAATAAAAACTGGTATTTCATTTAGCATGGTTTTAATTAATTGACAAGAGAAATGTAATTAGAGCAGAGGCAACAGACCAACTATATTTAAAATAATCACTCCAAAATTAATCACATTTGGAGGAAACAATTAAGTTTCCAGAGCAGGAGCTATTCTGTTGCACTTCTGGAAAAACCTTGAGCAGGCATGATTGAAGAAAGGAATTGCTGCTTGTAGAAGAGAAGGAAGATTTAAACATTTGGAGGTATTGAGTGATCTTTTAACCCAAGGAAACTTGATATCCATGCAGCTTCAGGCATCAGAGAACTGAAACCTAATGGTTTTTCAGAGTATTGAGTGTGGCAGGGCATAGCTGCATTGTACCAGGAGCAGGAGTGGTCACTGGTGAACTGAAGAACTGAGAAGCTTTTTCAGCTCTTCTGGACTCCAGTGGAATTGCCTGCTAGCTGCCAAGAGTAGAAGAGTGTTTCACTTCAGCATCCGTGGTTGCTCTTGTGACTTGGGCTCCTTGACCTTCTTGCACTGTTTTCTAAGGCCCAGCTGCCATGGATGTGGCAGGAGTTTTGTGGAGGTTGCTTTGCCATCTACCATCAAAATAGCACTATTGCAGGTAACAGGAACATGCTTTATTTCCTTTTTTCTTTCTGAAAATATTAGCACATTCCTGCAGTTAATATCAATACCCAGTAGTTAGCTAAATTAGGCACAATCAGGGAGTGAGAATGGTGATTAGCAGGAAAGCACATTGCTCATCTTTTCTTCAACAAAACCTTGTCTGTGATTTTAAGGAGAACTAGATTTTAAAGAAGTTATCTGAGGATATGCTTCTGAACAGTATTTTCAATGTCAATTTCTGATACTAAGTTATAAGCAGGAGGTTTGGATCTGTTTGGGGAAACTATTCTTATATACATGCAGTATATATTATATATAGAGAGCTGTTTATTTAAATATCAGTCTGCAACGAAGCTTTAATTCCAGGATGAAGATTAAGAATGTCACTTTGCGGAAAGATTAATCTGTTTCGGGACATAGCTGTATTTCCTGATTGTAGCCTTAGTTATAGTACCTAACTTCTTTCTGGTTGATATCTTCAAAATTAATGTGCACGTATTTGGACTTGTCTATACATAAATATGCATATGCTTTGTTTATAAATGGAGACCATATGCAAGGATAAAAATGACGCATGAGAGCAGGTTTACGAGATCTCACTGTGCTTGGACACAAGCAGAACTGCTGTATACATCAACTGCAAACTGGCTGGCAGCCATAGCACACAGAATGGAGGGAATGTTTGCCTAAAAGACTAGATTGTGTCAGGCGTGACTAAGCAGGAATTTTAGCTAAAATGTGTTAGCAAATTGAATGCTTGGAGGAAAATGAGAGTGTTCATGGTCTTATCTTTGTTCATTTGAGACTGGATTTTATTTTTTTAATATAAAAATCAATGGGGGGAGGAAAAAGCCTCTGCAGAGTGTTTCCTGAGTTCTAGGAATGCTGATATAGGTGAGTGAATATTTTGCGTTTGCAGTTCCTTTTGGAGTATGCATTCTTTTTTTAATATCCTTATAGCTCTTGGAGCACAAGACTGTCAGTTGGATTGTGTTTTTTAAAAACAACAGCAAAAAAAAATTACCCACATGCACTAAACAGGCCCAGTGAGGGTGAGACTGGGTAAAGGGAAGGCACTTTGAGCTTACTTTCTGACTGAAAGGTATAATGAAGGCTAACAGCCAAGGCTTACTTTACTTTATGGATGGTGTTCTTGAGGAAAAGGGTTGCAGGACCTGCTTTCTTCTCAATCCCTTGGCCTGTGGGAACAGCTGCTGCAAAGCCATAGCTTGATGGAATAAGCTATTCAGCAGGGCAACTAGCAAAGAACTGTCAGTGGTACAGATTTCCTCCCTTTTGTGTGGGACCTTTGTGTTTATGATGGACTAAGATGGTACTTCTCTTAACCCATTTTTCCCAAGAAATGATAAGAATTTGAGAGAAAGTGTGACTTACATTTTTTTTCGTCTTGACATCAAAAAATACTTTCTACCAGGTAGAGGTTTGTAGCACTTCCCAGTTGTGCTCAATTTTGTTAATAGATGAGAACCTCTGTTGCTATAAGATTTCTGAAAAATTGTCCTTTTTAATTAATAAACAGAGTGAGTACATTGCTGAAATACATGACCCTGCCCACTTGATCTTTTATTCACTTTCTTTTATGGACTGCTATGTTCCTTCCTCATTACTTTTCTCATATTAACCTTAGAGGGTATGTATGCAAACTGGTGAACAAACCACTACGTGCATGTTTCTTTAATCTGGATAGACTTGGTATGTAAAACACTGCTGCTCTACCAGGGTTCTGGGAACTTCTAGAATGTAGAGAGATGCTGGAGGCTCACAAATGAGTTAAACAGTAAAACTTCTACCACTTTATTTCCCAAATTCCTGAGAATATGGGAAAAGAGCATTTAACAATGAAGCAGGCATGAAATACTGTGGTTAAAATAACAAATAGAAAACCTATTAGCTAGAAAACCATTACCTGTCACTGAGCTAGTGCATTGAGCCTAGCCTAGTGTGAACAATTATTTTCATTATATCTTTAGGATCGAGCTGAATTATTTGTTTCTGTGCTATGAATAGCAGGAGTCGACTGGAGGGAAACAGTGTCAGTAACCTTATGTAAAGCCTACCTTTGGGATTTGCATTTCCACAAAATTCATGTCTTGTTTTCTGAAGTCAGGAGATACTGTAGGAATGCTGGTTATCCATCAAGTATACATTACAGACCCAGAATACTCAGCACTGAGATCAAATTTACATCCAGGCAGCTTGCACCGAATCCATCTTCTGATGAGCTTTGCGGGGACAAAAGAAGGGGACCGCTAGCCTAAATTGGTGAATTCAGCTAAGTTGATTTTTCTTGACAATGATTTCTGGAGGTTTCCTATCTCCTGAAGGCTGCAGGTGCAGCTATGTGGAATAAACTGACAGTAATGGGCAGCTGTCTTTCTCATCTCTGTCCGGTTTAGCTTAAGCTTTCCATGTTTCAGTGATAATACTAAATGAAGTACAGATTGGACAGAAGCCAGGTGTCAGCGCATGGCAGAAGGTTTTAATTCTGCTTTTAGAAACTAGGTAAGTAGTGCACTAATATAAGCTAATATAAGCACGACTCCCTTCTCAGTTGGACAGCTTGAGTGAAGATAAGCATGACACTGCTATATTGTTGTGTTTTGTATTAGAGCTTGTTAAAGCTGTAATTATTACAGCTGTCTCTGTAACATATTGTCACAGTATTAAAACATCTATTTGATTATATGCAATGACAGTAACTAGATGATAATTTTCTGAAGATTTTTGCCTCTCTATTATACGTTTTTCCCTTTTATGTTCATACACTGGTATTACTCAGAATTCATAAATGCTGTTGTTCTCTTCCATCCCCCTTCCAATTTCAACACTGAAAGCTGTGTTTCTGAGTAATCACAAAGTTGTGCATTTAGCTGCTTCCTCTCTAAGATTCCATAATTTCTTGAGGTGCATTGCAGCCACAATGTATGCTGTAACATGTGCCCAGAACAAGCTGATTATGCTGTAGTATGTGCATTCTGATGATTAGTAAAGACATCTCCTGGTTTCAGTGGAGAAATTAAAACCAGAATGCCTCTGAAGGCACAAATGGACCGAAATTGGTGTTTTAACATTAACTGAAGTAGTGCTTTTTAAGCTGTCTTTTCTCTGCAGTTTTTAACCCCTTCCACTCTTTGGCAAGTCTTTGTGCTTGAGTTTTTTCATAACCCTTTGTTTTATAGGGGAAAGATTCCTTTGTTCTGTGGCTCCTAATTTTTTTTTAAGTGGGTTTATTGTGAAGTCTTCTGGAGAGATCAGTGCTGAAAAGTGACTGTCTTTCACCTTGAATGCTTCTGTTATGGAACGTGGGGATTTCTCCACAATGACATGCCAATTACTGGTGAGCCTGAGAGTCACTTTTTGCATTTTTGGCATTGAGAAAACTTTGAATCAGAGACTGGATTTTCAAAGGGTAGTGTTGTTTTGAACATTTTTTTTTTAAAAAAAAAAGCTTTGGGGGGGGGGGTAGGATCTAAAAGGTCTGCCTGTGAGTTCTGGGTAGGTGCAGAAAAGAACATGATGCCCTTTTGACTGAATTACTTAATACCAGACAAAGCTGTGACAGCGCACTCGGAAGCAGTCTCGATGAATCCTTTGTCAGCCTGCTGTTCACCAGCTGAATTTAATACTATGGTTCCTCTGAATAGTGAATAGGTTTTCCTCGGATTCTCTTATTTCTGGTTTCTTCCCCATCTTTTTATCTGTGGAAGACAAAATCCATCACAGAGACTTAGATTTATTAACTGCTGCCTGAGTCACTTTGCATGATGTCAGGGGAGGAGAGAAACTGATTGTATCCTTAGAACTGGTTTAACAAAGGATTTGGATAATTCCTGAGATTTTTAAGATGTTGGGTTGGCTTAAATGATTACTGTGAAAGGTTCAGAGAAGACTTAAATATTTAAGGCTCTATTCTGCCCTTACTTGTACCCATACTATTTTCACATTCTCTGGATTCAATTTTTTTTCTCTGGATTTTCACATTTGAATGAGAAAGTAATTTTGTGTCTCTCTCCCTCCCTGCCTTTCTGCACTCTCCTCATTCAGCCTGCACAGAGTTGGTATTCTCTCTTCCAGCTGTTGCTGAGGATCTAGGGAATGTTGCCAGGTATGCAGGAATGGGGGAAGGCAGTATCTAGAAGGGGGGAGGAGTGGATCCAAACAACACACAGCACATAATTCCCTGTTCATCACCAGTGCGATGATAGATACTCCTGAAGTACCCCTTCTTTAGCAGCTCAGGAATGGAGGCAGACTAGGTTACTCTTCATTCCTCCTCTTCATCTTGCTCTCCCCCTTTTGGAAATTACCTTTCCTCTCCTGGAAGAATCTGTTCTGTCTTTCTCCATCTCCTTGTTTGTGATGCCATTTAAATCTCTTCAAATCTTTTTTTTTTTCTTTTTTCTTTTTTTTTTTTTCTGGGAATACCTGCAGTAATGCTTGTAACCTCATTTGCTGAGAGCACTTATGGCAGTGATTCTTCCCACAGTGATAGATGCAGCTTAGCATGGGGCAAGGAGATGATGACTAAACAAACAGGGAAGTCTGATCCCATGCCATTGATATTTGCCACCGGATGAAGATCAAAATTTATGACCTCTAAAATTTGGTAGTTGTAAATTAGTAGGTTTTGTTTGTATGTAACACAGTTTACATTCCCTGAACAGTTGTTACTATCTCTGTGTCCATCTACCTCTGATTCTCAAACCAGACTTCTCAGTTGTGTGAGTACGTGATCATATGTTGATTCCTACTAATTCTTCACTAGGTCTGTTACTTGTGGGAGAAACTATGGGAAAAGGGATAGTGTATTGTTTGGAAAGCTTCTGAAAATACATCACTTAATGCTTACTGACAATGATTTACGTTTGACTGGGCTCACTTGGAACACCACTGTACCTGATGTTCAGGTATCACCATTCTTGATAACTGTTTCAGTTCTATCTCTTTAAAATGGCAGATGAATGCTATTCTTAATGTGATCCTATTTGCCATCTGTGACAGTGTAACTAGGAACTATTCAGTCAAGGTGAAAAACTCACTCAGCCTGGAACTTACTCTCTTACAGTCCCAGGTGTAATGTGATTGCTAGTGAAGTCTGAATTCAGTGTGGAAAGGACCTGGTCTACTCCATTCCCTTGGTGTATTTCATTAGTGAGTGCTTTTCACAGTTAACTTGTATAGCTGCACTGTCTTTCATCTATGCTAAATGGATTCCAGTTATTCCCCTGACCCTCAACTCCTCTTTCAGAATTTTATGCATCAAGGAACATGCTTTGCAGTTCTAAGGAAAGTCTATGTCCCTTGGTGTTTTAATACCTTTACTGTATGAAAGTATTGGGGTATCTACGCAGCTTGCCAGCACGAATGGACTGGATAACAACTGGCAAATACTGTATGCCACAGACAAGGTATCAGTCACTGTCAGGGAAGATTGCTCAACAGCTGTATTTTTTTTTACCGACTCTTCCACACATTAACTCCACTGTGAGAGTGAGGGTGTTGGGTGAATTGCTTCAGGCTAATTGCATTGGTATTAGCCAAACAAGTAGTACAGCTACTTGCCTTCTGCCTCTCAGCCCTCGCTGACAGGTGTCTTCACGCCTTGTGAGTCAGGGCTTTTCCTGTGAAATTTGAAAGTATGATCTAGAGAAATGCTGAGTATCTATATCTCACCTAGTTTGTAAGTCCAAAGTCCAGAAAGTCCTTAAAAGAGCATTCCTAGAGTTGCTTAGAAGGACTTTTGGGACATAGTCAGGAATTAGCACAGAGATGCTCTTGTTGGGCATTGACTGTTCGGTTGCACTCAGCTGTTGGAGTGATGTGCAGCCCAGATACATGATGCAGGATGGTGTCTGGGAGGATTATCTCAAATGTCACGTGCAAGAAAATTGATCTAATAACTGTTGTTCTGAGACAGGCTATCAGCTGAGCATCTAGTCTGCAATGTGTTTCATTATGACCTCTCTCCAACCACAGGTAAACAACAATGGCATTATTGTGCAGGGGATAAAGGAGTGTGTTGATTGCTGAAGATGTGGAGGGAGTTATACCTCCAAAAAACCTAGAGGACTTCTTAGAGTAGCTTTGAAGGGCATAGCACTTGGTGTGATGATTCACTATTTCTGTTAATTTGTAGTTCAAAGGTGGGCTCTCTTTATTCATACAGATCATGGTTCTGAAGGAAGCAATTTTTTTTTAAACAACAACAAAGTAATCCTTTTTGCTTAAGAGCATTGTTTTTCTTCCAACCGTACAGGAAGTGAAACTGGTTGCTTTGTTCCTTTGCAGAAGTTACTTGCTTCCTCACAGTAACAAACTTTTTCATTACACTTTTGTTAGTAAAGATTGACATACATGGTCCCATTTGATTATTATTATTATTTTATGAAATGGAATCATCTTGTTCAGGAAGACCAGAGACAAGGTCTCTGAAAAGTCAAATCCAGTTGGAGGCCAGTCACTAGTGGCGTCCCCCAGGGCTCGGTGCTGGGGCCGGTCCTCTTTAACATCTTCATCAATGATCTGGACGAGGGCATTGAGTGCACCCTCAGTAAGTTTGCAGATGACACCAAGTTAGGTGCGTGTGTCGATCTGCTCGAGGGTAGGAAGGCTCTGCAGGAGGATCTGGATAGGCTGCACCGATGGGCTGGGGTCAACTGCATGAAGTTTAACAAGGCCAAGTGCCAGGTCCTGCACCTGGGGCGTAATAACCCCAAGCAGAGCTACAGGCTGGGAGATGAGTGGTTGGAGAGCTGCCAGGCGGAGAAGGACCTGGGAGTGATAGTGGACAGTCGGCTGAATATGAGCCAGCAGTGTGCTCAGGTGGCCAAGAAGGCCAACGGCATCCTGGCTTGTATCAGAAATAGTGTGACCAGCAGGGCTAGGGAGGTGATCGTCCCCCTGTACTCGGCTCTGGTGAGGCCGCACCTCGAGTACTGTGTTCAGTTTTGGGCCCCTCGCTACAAGAAGGACATCGAGGTGCTTGAGCGGGTCCAAAGAAGGGCGACGAAGCTGGTGAGGGGCCTGGAGAACAAGTCCTACGAGGAGCGGCTGAAGGAGCTGGGCTTATTCAGCCTGGAGAAGAGGAGGCTCAGGGGCGACCTTATCGCTCTCTACAGATACCTTAAAGGAGGCTGTAGAGAGGTGGGGGTTGGCCTGTTCTCCCACGTGCCTGGTGACAGGACGAGGGGGAATGGGCTAAAGTTGCGCCAGGGGAGTTTTAGGTTAGATGTTAGGAAGAGCTTCTTTACTGAAAGGGTTGTGAGGCATTGGAACAGGCTGCCCAGGGAGGTGGTGGAGTCACCATCCCTGGAAGTCTTCAAAAGACGTTTAGATGTAGAGCTTAGGGATATGGTTTAGTGGGGACTGTTAGTGTTAGGTTAGAGGTTGGACTCGATGATCTTGAGGTCTCTTCCAACCTAGAAATTCTGTGATTCTGTGAAGGGAAAAACTCTGCAGACTGTTTCCTCCACATGCCCCAAGTAAACTTCACCTTGTGCACTTAAATACCGGCTACTGCTTAATAGAATCACTTGGAAAATCTCCTTGGGCTGGCAAATGGTAGAGTTTGCAAAGCTGCTATTGAGTCTGTAGGATTCTGGAGCTGATGCTGAAAGGTAGGGAGCTTTGGGAGGGTCTGACCTCAGGAATCCTGGAGCTAGAAAGGGTCAGATGGGTGCTTGAGGCTATTAGTCCCTTCCCTTTCTGCAAAAGTGTGTATATATATATCTGTGTGTATTACATAAATATGTATAACAGAAATATTTTGGTGAACTGCTTGCTTCTATGCCTGACTTGTATTTGGCATGAACAAATTATGTGAGAAGCTGTTTTATGTTAAAAAGTGGCCAGGATGTTACTTTCAGGTTTGTTAGCTTAGTGATGCACTGTTTTACAGACAGTAGGGATGAGGAATTGGAAGGCTGCTTTTAAACTCAATGACAGATTGCCAGGGGAATGAGGGCTATAAAGTCATTCATTTGGTTATCCTCTGGGGAAAGTCAGCCATCCATCCAGCTGAGTCAGCAGGAGCAGTAAGGCAGGAGAAACTTGCCAGGCAGTCATTTAGAAAATGTGCTAGCTGCTTTGGGGGATTAATTTAGTTAATCAGATTAGTTTAACAAGTGTCAAGAAGAGAACTGACCAAGTGAGCACTAGATAAACTATTTTACTAGTAAGCTGCATAAAAGAAATGGTCAGTGACAACAGGTAGAACTTGTATTTTTTTTTCCCAAAAATATTAATTTCTAATAATAAACATTTAGCAGCATATTTCTTTATTCCAGTGCTGTTATGCCTTCATGTTGACAGCTGTATGTGGATCAGTTTCAAATGGTTGACATGCACTGTTTCTAAGTCCACTTTTTGCTCACATTTCCTCACATTCCTTTCATTTTATTTTCTGTAGTGTTAAACATCCTTTACAAATCACCCTCTTCTCCCTTTTCAGGTTCATGTGCTCTAGGAAAACTCATGATACTTTCACATGTAAATGATGAAAATGGTTTTACTTTATTCCTTGTCACTTTGTTATTCTGCTTTCCTCAGTGAGGAGCCAGGCCAGCTCGTGCTACAGTTGATACGAAACAAGAGGTGGGTAGGAATTTGCATGCCAAGGAGAGTGGCACTTAAAAATGGGCTTATGAGCTCAGTCAAAACTGAATTGCAAAAACTGTGTTCCTAGAGACATCAAAAACATGACTTTTTTTCAGAAGGAAATAGAGAACCAGAAATGTAAGTTATTGAGTAACTGCCTCATTTATCTGTATCTTCTGTAAAACCTTGTATACAATTAAAATGCCACAGACGTTTAGCTGGAGGCAAAAAAAATGATAGCTCTACCAATACTGAGGGAGCCCTTTGACTTAGACCAATTGAATCTCATGTTACATAAAAAAATGTTAATGAGGAAGACACTTATGTTGTTTATTTTAATGCTTTTTTTTTTTTTAGTTGAAGAAGCCTCTTTTCATTGCTGGTATTTGATATTGTAATCAGCTGTAAAGAACGTTTAAGCAAATTCAAAGATCCATCCTGCTATGTTTTCTGCTTTTGGTGATTTGAACTTGTTTCACTAAACTCTTCAAATGCATCCTAACAAGCTAAATCAGGTTGCAATGTTCATTACACTCAATAGCATCCTTCACAATGAGTGTTTCAGTAGAAATCAATAAAGAATAATGTACAAGTTAGAAGTATTTTGAAACAATTGTATTAATAGTAGGGAAGCTTCCCCCTTCCCTCCCAAGTTCCTTAGGTTGCTTTACTTTCAGATATGTATTTATTTTGAGGTATTTCCATTACTTTTGTTCAGTAGGAGACTAATTGGATGAGCACATACTGTATTTTGAGGAATTAGCTATTAAATAGTAGCAACCTAAAAATCTTGATTGAATACATGCAACTGTCTGAAATACAACAGTAATTCAATGTAACTGTTGTTGCTTATGAGATGAAAAAGTAATTTATTCTGTTAATAAAAAATCAATATACACTTGCAAGGAATAAATGTTAAGTTCATTATTTTTACTGTACATTTTAATATCTTAATCCTGTTCAAATTTCTACTGTAATATTAAAAAAAAAAAAATCTAATCTTTTCATGAAGATGACTTTGAAATTCTTTGCAGTGGGAAAAAAAGAGGACAAAGAACTGCCAAACAGAAGTTGTATTCTGTGAATGAAAATAGGTTCTGCACCATAATTAGTGTTTTTACAAGGGTTGAACTGGAGGCACTGTATTTTCATGGGAAAATCCGTTTGTGTACCATCCCTAATTTCTGCAGAACTGAATAACCAGGCTCTAATTCTGCTTTAATGAACCATGTGTTAATGCTACAGCCTTCTGTCCAGCCAGAAGCCAAAACACCATGTCTGACTTTGTAATGAATCTTGCAGTCATCTTGTTGACTCCATGGGTAGGCTTTTGTTCCAAATCTCTCCTCAAATATGGCTAGTTTTCATTGAAACTTACAATGCATCCTACACTTGTGCTTGGGTTTACCCAATTTGCTAACTTTCCTGGAAAGTGTGAATCCTTCAAACCCTTTAGGGTGTTTCCTTGTTGGTTTTCAAACAATGGAATTTAAAACAGTGGAACTAACTAAAGCTGTTCATATTTTGCAATTTAGTTTTCTTTGATTTATAGTTTTACAGTTTTTTTAAAGATACAAGTCAAACAGAACTAACACAGTTGAAGGGTTTACTGTGTATCTCTGGGTGGGAAGGATTATTCTTGCAGCTGTGTTTCTTGGTAGGTCACTTAATGAACACTTTTTTGTGCTCTGATCAGTAACTCGTGTTTTTCCTCAGATTGACTTATTTTTCACTACCAAGATGATTATTCTTTTTAAATTTGTACACACAATATGTTGAATTTGTCATGTTGACAGCATGGTTACAGTTAGATCAGGAAGATGTGGACTGACGTCAGACACAACTGAGTTTTGGAAATGACATTCAGATCCTGATCAATTGTGCAGAACTTAAGTAAATGTTATCCTTCCTTCCCCACACAAAAAGTGCCTGAAGTGTGCTCTTCAAGGAGCCACCAACAGGTCCGCATATGGTGTGTGGAAGGTGTGGTGTCGTCCTACTGAGAGGGCCATCCTTGTGGCTGGGAGAGACCCTGTGCGTGCCCACGTCCAAAGCCTCCCAGAGGTACTTCATAGCCTACAAACTGATGCAAAGTTTGTATGAGCTGTGCAGAAGTGCTATTGGTGGCTCCCACTGGATGTAGGTAAAGAATGTGAGTGCAAACTGATTTCTGCTGTAAATATTGGCTATGAGGTAAGTTTCTTCTGAGTTTTGTTGATCTGCAGGCATGTGTAGCACTGTAGGTTTACATATAGAGTCTAACCCAATTCAAGTGAGCACTTGTAGTCTTTGTCTGCCCAGCTTCTCTCCATCGGCATAGTTGTTGCTCCTGAGAGTATGTGTTCGTTCATTGCATCTCAGTGTGCAGTCAAAGAATTAATTACTCTGAGAAGGGACAGGCCTCTTCTAAGGAGTTTCACAACTTCAGCTTTTAATGGATCCCTCCCCCCTGCTGGGGCTGCACCGCAGCTTGTCAAAGCATTCGCTGTGGCTGCACGGGTCAGTGGCTCCCAATGGAGAGACAGTGTTAGAGGAGCTGTGACACTGGTTCCTAAGGCTGATTTACTTGGAGCTGGGGGCAGCGAGGGAACAGGGGGAAGGGAAGTTGTAAGCTCTTGGGTCATTGTTCACAGGAAGCAGGTTTTAAAATTCTCCTTTAAGGAGAGGAAAGAAGTACTATACTTAAACCCAGGCTACTTGTACATTCAAGCATTAACCTCATTGGTTGCTTCCTAAACTGATTGCCTAAATGGCCTGTCTGCAGTGGTGCTAGATGTTTTTTCATTATCTAATGCCACTTATTGATTTTCATTAAAAACATGTCAGCATTGATTTTTCTAAAGCACCCTCGGAAATGCATTCTGATCCTTTTTTATGTTGAATCCACTGCAGAGTCTCCCACCAAATTAGTCTGAATTGGGATTATTTTCTGACTAAGAAAAGTTGGTTAAATATTTTGATGTATGAGTGGTTAAGACTGCTTTAAGAGCAAAGCATACCATGGGGAAATGAACTGAGACACGGTTAATGCTGAAAGGGAGGATGCTATAAAACAGGCACTTTGTCCATTCATGCATTGTTATTTAAAACGAGTGATGTAAATCAGTTGAAGATCTGGTCTGTGTGTTACTGTCAGTTTACACACTGGGTTGTATTGATGTGATACTGATATGGGAAAGGAAATATTTTTATGCATAATAAAAAAAAATGCAGACAGGTATACTTTATCTCATGAATTTTCAGGGACCCTAGCATATTTGTCCCTTGATTGTTAAAATGGTGATCACTAACTTAAACTGATCAGCTCTTTTTTGTCATATGCTTGTTATTTTCCTGCTCTTCTCCTGTGCCTCATCGTGCTTATATTTATATTTGAAAATCAGTAACAAGATGTGTAGTGCCATGCAATGACGTGAATTATTCTGCAGACCTTTGTGGAGTGGCTCTAGCACAGCTGCCTGTGACTGCAGGACGCTGCTGGTCCAAGACTTGTGCTTATATTCGTTCAGTAGTTAACACTTGGGACTATTTTGATAAAAGTTGAAGTTAAAACATTTATTTATTTATTTTTCCGCAGAAGTGACAAACAGCTAAAGATCAGTGGCTGAAAAGTTCTAGTGAACTGGCAACTGAGCTTGAAGCTGTGGCATTGTTTGGGTAGCTGTGGGCTGTGGTATTTCAAAATCATGACCAAAACCAAAAGACTTTCTGAACTTTCTTTGTGTATGTCTGTTTGTAAAGATGGGTAAGATTTTAACTAAGACTTTGGATTTTTCCCTATAAAACCTGCATATTGGGTAAGTAATTTCTTATTTGGTTTTCCTGTGGAATCCTTTATTTTGTGGTAGAAAATGTGGCCACAGACTTCTGCACAACAGATTCTCGTCTCCTGGAGAAACAACTCTGCATTTAGCTAATTATTAGCCTTGTTTGCCTGCCTTGGGTCCTAAGATTCATGAAGAGAATTAGCATTGCATTTGGGGGGGGGGGGGGGGGGGGGGAGAAGAGGGGGTGGGAGGACGTTGATGTGTTTATATCTACCTGTACATGATATACACTGTTGCTACTCTCACTTTCAAATGATTCCTGTGAGAATGCATTACTCAAATATCAGTAATGTGGCCAAACCTGCTGAGGTAATTCCTCAGGTGACAGAATAACTTTTGTTATCTGAATATCCCCCTGGCTTCTGCTTAGTCAGCGAAGTGCTTTAAGTTATTTGATATGCTCAAGGGAGGAAAATATATTGTTGATAGAAAGGGACACTTAGAAACTCAGTATGGATGCACAACTTGATGCATGGAAGTCTCCAACTCAGTGACTTTCTTGCCTTGTCCTAATATCCCTTCTGTTTGAGGGTGATGGTGGGGAAATACAACTGGAGCCTTTGTGGGGGTAGAGGATATTTGCTCCTTTATGAATAATGCTGACCAGGTGTGGCCGATGGGGTATGCATTACAAAGATGTAGTGTACAAAGCTTGTGACTCTCCTTCTGGGGATGAGCCTGCCAGATGGCTGTAGCAGTGTCTGTTGCAGCGGTTCTTGACCTTTTGATCACAGATACATATACCCCAAAGGAAAATCTCTGAGTGCCTCTCTACATGCTCCTCAGTCGATGTCTCTTTAAAACCTCTGTACTGAGAATCTGTGTTCCTCATCTCTATTTAATTGTGTGCATTTTTTTCCTTTTCTTAGTGTATGTTCTTAGGCTGCCTGCCCTTTCTTGGTTTCTCTGTTAATCTGCAGTCATTATGTTCATTTTACTCATATTAATGCATATTGTTCTGCAGCACAGTAGATTTCAGGATAGCTATCCTTTATGAATTCTTGCTTTCTGAAAACCTTGGGGAATCCTCCTCTGCTTCTGGCAGGTACATAGGTATCTAACAGCAGATGGACTGCTGCAGCTCCCTTAGATAAGATAATAGCCAGTTTCTAGGATAGCACCAACTTCACTTCTTGCCTCTTCATGGTGCAGGCTTCATGTAAACGTAGCTATTGTTACACAAAGCTGGGCTAGAGAAACAGTGTCCATCAAACAGTGTCTGACATCTGGAGGTGGCTTTTTTCAAATGTCTCAGAGGAATGCGGGAGAAACCCCCTAATATGCCTAGCCAATTGTGCAACCATATACAATAGGGCTGGAGGGAGGGGACTGGATTTCTTCCCGACCCCCACCTGTCAGTCAGCTGAGCCCTGAAGGATAAGCTGATCTTTTGAAGTTAAGGCTTAAAATTGTTGAGACTGGAGGGCATTTCTAATAGGTTACTGGGTTAGCAAAGAAAAACGTTGGTTCTGTGTATGGTATCAGCTTTGCTTTGATCAGGCATTGTTGTGTGTACACACGTGTGCATGCAACACTGATTTACTAGCTGTTACTTAACTGCTTACCTCCACTGTCCCCTTGCTAAATCAGAACCAGAGGATCTGTGCAATGCATACCACAAGAGAATGGATCTGAGAGCTTTTTCCAGAGGTGCTGACTAACGAAGGCTGGCTGTTTATTGATGAAACAATGAAGGAGCAATGTATGAACTCTGCCTTGCGCTATCTGTGTGTTTATGTAAGTGTGTAAAATAGGAGGAGGATGCCCAGATTTGGAGCTTTCAGTGCTAGCGAAATATGAATAATAAAACCATAAGCTGGCACAAACCTACCAGAAGCAATGCACTGAAAATACAACTCTTGAGGGGAAACATCTTCTTCACCCCTTACGAACAGTCATACCATAAATTTTCTTCCTTTTCTGGTTTTCGTGCTGTTGTAAAAAGCCCAGGCCGGCTTTAAAAACCTAAAACTTTCTCTTACAATGGCCCAGGCTGAGCTTTGAGACAGTTCATTATCTGGGGAAGAACCCTTGCTGGGAAGGCTGTGATGTATATCAGCCGGCCTGTCATTGGGTGAAAGGAATGCCCAGTTTTTCATTTTGATAAAATGTTAGGTTTGAAAGCCACCCACTGCTGTAAACTCAGTTGGAGTGGCGAGATGAGATGGAGCACATTGCATGCTTTGTTGCTGAGATAGATAGTGTTTTAAGGCTGTCTGAATCTGTTTCCCATTGCTCAGTTCAGGGAGGAAATATGTGGATTTAAAAGAAAAGAAAACTAGACTGAACGCTTTTTTCTGTACTCTTAGTGGAATAGAAAATGGGGTGAGGGCAGTTCAAGAGTATACTCACTTCACAGTAGACATTTAGAAGAAGTAAAAATCTTTGTAATTCATTTGGAGCCAGAGTAGATGAACCTGTAGGGAAGATGAGAGTGGAATTTTCCAAGGAGACTAGCAGAGATAATAACAGAGCATCTTCTGAAAGCTGATAGACCTGTCCTTATGCCCAAAACTGGAGGGGGGGTGGGAGGAGGGACACGACTGTTTTGTTCTGTAATTTGATTCATTTTATTTCATTGGATTTCTTCCTTTTCCCTCATCCCCCCTTTTTTTTGTCTTCTGTTTAGCAGCTATTTCCTGGACTTTCCTTTCTGAAAGGATGGATGCTTATACAGTTCTAGGACTACAGTTCTATTTCTATTAAAAATCAGCAATAATTTCTATCTTTTTTTTCTTGACTGTGCTGGCAGCAGCACGTAGGACTTTCTCTAGTTTTAAGTTTCATTGTAAATTTCCAACTTAGACTAGTCTTGTTAAGGTATGAAAACATCTGATCTGAGTTTGTGGCTTTGAATTCAAATTACATTCATCCTCTGATCTTTCTTTAGGTTAGTGCTCATTTTGGTTGAGTTTCATGACAATTAACACTTTTACCTTATTAATGCTACTTGTGTTTACACAGTCCTTCCTAGCACTAAATTAAATCAAATTAAAAAAAAAAAAATACTGACTCTTGTATTAAGAATATGTATTAAAAATAATCTGTGTTGTTGAGCATGGCTGTAGACTATGATCTTGATCCTCAGTTTGTATAATGCCAATAAGCAACTTCTGTGAGTAGTTTACTTACTGAGTTCAGAGTTTACTGCTATGAATAAGAAAATCTTTCTTACCTACCTCTACTTGTATTAGATTTGTAAATGTAAAATTAGATGCTGTAGATAATTTCCCTTTCCACCACCACAAGCTGCCTCAATAGCCTTGGGCAAGTCACGTCTGCTCAGATACAAGAAGGGATAATAGTCTCAGAGGTTTTGAAACTAAGCACGTTCAAGATTATAAAACTGTGGTGACAGTGGCAAAAAAAAAAAATAAATTCTCCAGTGTACTGTAACCAGTATATTTGATCAGTCCTTCAGGTCAGAGCAGATTTAAAGGCCATCTGTGGTGTGACTCCACTGACTTACATAAACCAGGATCAAATTCAATTCATGTATTTGTGTGGTCTGACCCCTTTGAATTCTCTGGTCAAGTTGCCTAAGGAAGGGAGAGAAGCACAAAGGTCTACTTGGACTTTTGTGTATCTAAATAAAACAAAATCCTGTCAACAGCTGACTACAGGACTCTTGTGCAATTTTTATCACAGTTTCAGGAACAGAAGTAGCAAGCTGAAATGTGCCTTTCAAATTACAAATACACAACACCTCTGAATGTTTTCTTTAAGGCAGTTACCGTGGGAATTATGAAGTACATGATTTTTCCCGTGAAATAATATACTATGTTTTAATGACAAAGCTGATGAGCTAGAAATTTAGTTATTACTTCATGAATGCCTTTTAAAAACCTTACAAATTATACCTCTGTTTATTACATGTTTTCATGTTTCCAGGCATATAGAGAAGAGTTATACTATGGTCACACAATTCTGTTCCCAGCTGGGAGTGACCAAAAGGACAGACTGATTACAATCCCTAAGTCTGGTCTGTAAAGCTGGTTTGCAAATGTAGGAAAAAAAAAAAAAAAAAAAAAAAAAAAAAGAATTCAAGGTCTGTTTCACCAGGACATCAAAGGCTGAGGTTTTTCAATGTCATGCTACCACTAATTCCTAGCTGGAATGTGTTAACTGCAGCCATTATTGTTTAAAACAGCAAACATCAGGTAATGTTGCACTGTGGAGCTAGAAATGCTTGTCAGACTTCTTACAGCTCTTGTTCTTGAAATCTGCATCCTCTTTTTCCTCCTAAGGTTCAGTTGAACTCTGAACATCCGAACTCACTACTGATACTCTTGATTAAATAACTGGTGTAAATTAGGGAGTCCTTTGAATGAATTCAAGTGGTTCCTGGAAGTTTAGGGACCTCACTATTTCATAAAAATGCTTTCACCACAGTCCTGTGATGTAGAGAGGTCTGGAAATAGCTGGAGGGCCAGATCTGATCTCTCTTGTGAGACTAGAATTTGTTTAGGGGAGTTCTTATGGGACATTCCCTCCCACACCTGAGTTTTGTTAGTTATATACATTTTATAGAGCAGAAAAAGAGTGCTTCTGGAAGCTGTCTTAAAAATGTGGGTTCTGAAGAGATTGTGGGGCAAATAGTGTGAATTCACCATTTGTACAAATAATTTACAGAATAAGGATTTTGGACAAATAAGGGGCTGAAGGCTGGAATGCATGGCCTATGTGGGATTCACATAGAGCAGCTGAAACAAAAAAAATGCTTCATTTCAAACCTCTATCCTATTGCTTTCCACTCTATTCTCAAGGAGTTGATGAAGAAAAAGACAGTTTTGCAGCTGATTAATCATTGGGAGATAGTAATCACTAGTGGTGTATTTTGGATCATTATTCAAGGACTTTCAGACAAAAATAAACAGGAGAACTACAACAGTAGCTCTCTCTAATTATTTTTCTATGCTCAGCCCTATTTCATGTATACAGCAAACCATTTCTCTTCTTCCAATTTACCGTCAATGACCTCTAGGGCATAGATTCAAAACATCTTGCAGAGCTCATTCTAGAAGCTGACTTGATGAGAGCATATTTACCTCTTTTTTTTTTAAAAAAAAAAAAAAAAGAAAAAAGAGTATTTATTATGGAATTAGTTCATACTCTAAAATCGTAGCTTAGATTTTATAGCCTACTTAAATGCATATATCTGGTTGAAAATATTTTGAGACAGATCTTTACCGGGTGTAAATTGGCACAGCCTCTCGAGAGCTGAAAAACTGTGGCAACTGGTACGTGCTGAATGTTGTAACCTTATGACTTGTTTTCTCCATGTGTGTAATGCACTGAGAAAAAATACAACTCTCTTTAATCTGAGGAGAATTTAGGCACTAATCAAGTGCTGAAGAAGCTGAGGCTGAGAGCTAAAATCCTGAGGATGAAATAAAGTAATTGCTTTATCTTTCTTTTTAGACATCTAGAGATGCTTACAGGCAAAGCTAAAAGAAAATGAATGAATATAACCAACTGGATTTAGCTGTAGATGGACGTATTAAACTTCCACTGAAAGCAACAAATCAGTGACATTCACTATAGCTTACAGAGGCTAACAGTGGGCAACACCACCATTCTCACACTTTGACTTGGTATATACTATTAGTGACCAAATTAGTGGAAAATGGGCTTGATTTAGGATTTTTTTATTATTATTATTGTTGAAGGTAGCTCATAAATCTACCACAGATATTTATATTTGTTCACTAGTCAACTATGTGTCTCTAGGGTCTTTTAATTTCTCTGAAATCCCTGTGCTCGCCCCTGAGCAATTATGGCAGTAGAAGTTTCTTTAGTGATTTTCCTCATGAAAATATGCAAGACTAATGGCTCCCAAAGGAGCAAGCCAAAAAAGTCTAGGAGATAAACCAGGAAAGATGGAGCACTTCTTTAAAAAGAGTCATTGAGTCTGCGCAACATCCTGACCATTTTACAGTTACATTCTGTTGTCAGCCAATTCCTTATACTTTGTTACTGATTGAGATATTATTGGTCCTGGATGTTTTTTTTTTTTTTTTTTTTTGTTTGTTTGTTTTTTTTTCTCTAGCTTTTCCTGGTGTAGATTGATAGTTCTACACTCCTCATCTAGATTAGGTACAAAAAATACAAATGTTTCGCCAAAGACTGAGTAACCAAGCTGTTTCCAAGAAAGAACTTCAGTGTGTAAAATTGCATGTAGATCAAACTCTTGCACTGTGTTCTATGTGTGCAAACATATTGATGAGTAGCTTTGCTTTTTCTGTGGGTAGTACCTGTTGCAAAAAATGCCTTATGCTTATTCAGGTGTTGAGAGCCCTCAGATTCTAATATTTTCCTGTTGAAAAGATCTAGAGGTGACTAAACAATATTGGGAATGATTTAAAAAACCAAAAGACTGAACAATCTGAATGTTGAGTACTTTGCTGTCTGTCTTTAGCAGAAATCTGTGGTCAGACTAGTTCTTCTCTCTGAATCTGGTGTAATACAAGTAACCAAGAAGAAGCTGGTGAATGTAGGGAGTGATAAGCTCTCTTCTGCCTGATCATTATATCATCCTTGAGTTCAGAGGTGGGTGGGTCTTCTTGGGATCACTTAAACTTCAATACACACTTTCTCATTTAAAAAAGAAATACAGAAATGCATTAGTGATGGGAGAAGGAGCTATCTGCAGGCAGGGAATATACCGGGACCATCGGTGCCTCCCACTGCACTTCAGAGGCTTTGGTTTAATTCCAGTGACACTGGAGTCTTAACCACTGCAATTACTGCTGAACCTTTAGATTCCTAGCAACTAGCAAGTGAACAGAGAAAGCAGTTATCTGAGTAACTAGGGAATTTAACACCAGAACAGCTTTCTGTTTCCCTGGCATGTTAATGTGCAATGATTATATACCCAGAAGACTAGCTGAGTATCTGGTGGGGGCAAGAACACAGAGCAGCAATAATTTTAGATGCCTTACAAGGAAGAAGTAGGGAAATCCTACAAATAGTTTGGATAGGACTTAGATTTCAAATCTGACTGTTAACTTCCCTGTGCTATAAGGCTACCTGGAGGCTTTCTTGTGATACATGTAAAATAAATGAAGTCCATTTGTTTGATGTGGATACTTATAATTGTTCCTTTGCATAAGAGAAGAACCGTTCAAAATTGTTTTTCTTCCTGATGGCATGAAGTTGTGTACAATTGCTGCGTTGGTCCTTCTGTACTATACTTTTAATAGATTCTGGGTTTGTTTTTGCCATGAGTTGGGCAAGGTTTCACCTGTTCCTCAGTTTTACATTTTTTTTTTTTTTTTAAAAAAGAAATGCTACTGACTTCCATTGAAAAGGGAAGTGGTGCCAAAGTATAACAAGTGATTGCATCAGGTTTGCATTTCTAGGCATAGCTGATGTATCTAACAGATTTCAGCCATTCGGATTTTACTAAACAGCATGATTAAAAGTACTTTTGGATAAAGGAAGGGCACATTTATTATGCTCTTCCTTTTTGTGGAGATGTAGACATATCAATACATCTATGCTAAGTCTGACTGCATGCAGAAGTTGGATAGATGATGTAAATAATGAAAATGCCACAAAACCAGTCTCTATTATCTTTCATGTTTTAGGATGAAGCTACACTTTTCTCCATGCATATTAATTCCAAAACTGATTCTGGAAAGCAGTTCATCCTGTTCATCTCTCCAGCAAGCAGTTGAAGTGAGATAAATATTGATTCAGTTTTAACTTTTTGGACTATAATATGGGATTTAATTTTGATGGTAGTCTAGCAGTTAAGTTTTCAAAACTTCAGTAAGTTTTTAATACATAATGGTAAAATTCAACTATCACATTTCAGATACATGTTAGGAAACACTTAAAGCAGATTTCTCAAAACTTTGGCAGACATATTGTAACAAATAAGGAAATATTATAAATATTATCTATTACAGTGCCTCATCCAGTCTCCCAGGCACACTGTGAAAAAGGAGAGATGTGCCACAAGTTCATTCTCTTTGCTCATGGAGATGGCTTTTTCTTTTTTTCCTGGCGCAATTGTCTTTTTGCTTTTTGAACTCTGTTCCTTTGCCATTGATTGCCACATCGTAAGGCCTGACATGCCCACTTCTCCCCTCATATTTGTAGTTACAAAAACCTACATAGAGCTAAACCTACTGTGGAAACATCTTGGTTTAATTTTGGCATTGGTCAATTGTTTTGAGTTGCTTCCCCCAGCCACCAAGTATTTCGGGATGCTCTTATAGTAGATGAGGGAATTTTGGTAGATGGGAATAGGAATTTGTAAAAGGTGGGATTTGTGGGGACTCAGAAGTAAAGATCAACTGGGTGAAATGTTCACTTACGAGTTACTGCTGAGAGTGCATTTTCAGTTGGAAAGGGTGTTGTGAAGATTGCATCCAAGTATATGCTCTGAAGTACTGTAAAGGTGGTAGTGCTGTATATTTTTTTTTTTGTCTTTTCCCCAGAATACTGAAATCAACAATAGAAGTATGGCTAGGAAGGATATTGCCTCAGGTTAGCAGTCTACATGTCAGTCATGGTGAGAGTATCATCCTGCTTCACGTGAAGAGTAAGATCCTGACTGCAAGTAGTTACTACTTAAATGAGATTGAAAACAATCAGTGTTTAGTGTCCTAGTGAATGATCTAAAGATGGAAGAATAAAATCCAGGTGTGCTGATTTACGGCTCATTGCCCTGACCATTAGGGAATGCTTATCTTTTAAAGGGTTGTTTCAACTGGCAGCATTACTGAGAGCTGCAGAAGTTTAAAAAGCCAAAGGGACATTTTTCTTCAGTTCTTGAGTGTTTTTTTTGTTGTTGTTGTTACGAGGTTTGTTAATGGTTCAGTTGAAGCTCTTTGAATTGGTGGTAGCACTGTGGCTGGAAGGAAATGAAAAGAAAATGTAGAACAGGAGAAGGTTTAATGAGAAAACATTGTTCATGCTCTTACTTGCTGGTTACAGGAATTAAGTATGTCCAAGAAGCTACCTACTTGAGTATATCATGATATGGATTCCTGCCCAACCTATACTACTAATATTGCAGCTAGGGGGCTTTCTGCTACTGTGTTAACAACTTCACTAAAAAGTTATTAGAAAACAGTTTACATAAACAAATGCCACCAGTATTTCATAAATCTGTTGTGACTTGTTGCTATTTAGGGAGAGTCAAATACATAAGCTGAAGGAAAATTAGGAAAATTTTTTTCTTTAACATAATTTTTCTTTAATGGAAAATTTTCTGTTTGAGGAGATGAAGCTAAACCTTTCTTAGTCCACAGCAGGTTCAGATACTGCTTTATCTGATAGCTAAGAGCTGGTCCTGTATTTGGTGCTGTGGAACAGAAGCTTGCCAAAGGATATTCAGGCTTATTCCTGTCATTGCTAGCACATGCATCTGATCCAGTGAACTGTGTTTTTTCTGTCCTCTGGATGAACAGAATGACCAAGGAAGACGAATCATCTGTGCTGTGCCTGGTTGAGCCTGGTAGAAATTTTCCTAAAGAATAGCTCCAGTTTAGCTACACATACTGGAAGCTTTCAGGTATCTCTGATAATTGCTGTTAGTACTGAGAAATCAGTAGCATATATAACTAGTCAACATGAATTTACTGAATAAAATCAGTGTATTCTTACACTTAAATATAGATTATCCCTTTAGGTTTCTAATCATGAAAAGGTAATATGGCATAGGAAATAAAATTATTGATTTTCTCATTTTCTGATTATGGAGTCAAGACTCCATAATTTTCTTATGACTTGTAAGAAAATCAAAAATGATAAAGGGCTATAAAAACTCCTGTGAAATTAAGTTGCTTTGTAGAACATAGTAGCTGTCATATTACGCTAGTTACTGGAGATATGTTATTAAATAAATGTTGCAGTGTTTTAACTGTGACTGTTAGGGTTAAGAAATAATTCTTGATAATGAGATGGGAGATTCATAGCCAAATATTATCATGTATATAATAAAGGAAAACATAAATAAATGATAGAAGGATGGAGGAGTGACAAGACGGGCCTTGAGAGATAGAACAGGAACAACTTGAGCCTTGTTAGGAAGATAAGATGGATAAGGTGGGTTAGGACTGAAGCCAAGAACTAATTAAAGTCAAGAACTGAAAAGGAGCATGCGCCAAGGAGAAGAGGTGAAAAGTTTAACCCTGAGGATGACACCTTACTTCATCTAGACGACCCCCGGGATGACCACCAGAGAGCACCACGCATGTGCAAATGGGAGGAGAGATAATTAGCATACGAAGCAAGGCTGATGTTGTAAATATTAATGAATATGTAACTTTTAGGATATTAATAGCGATCGGGATGTAACGGGACTTGAAGCCAAATTTGGGCACCTGCCCCTGGTTTCCAGCGCTGAATAAAGCACCTTCATATAATCACGTTGTGGTTATGTGTCTGCTACACTAACATGACTAAGTATACTACCTCTGCTAGGGGCTTGACCAGCGGAGTAGAAGGGTGTTGGTTGCCCTAAGATTATTCTGTGCTAACAGTGCTCATGGAATAGTTAACAGTGCACGAATCAGTGGTGGCAGAAAGGGTAACTCTTGTACCAGTATTTGCTCTCAGATAGTTTATGAAAGACATATTTAGAGGTACAAAGGTGGACCAACTCTTTCTGCTGTTTCTCCTGCTGGAGAGGCACCCTTGGTGTTACAGGAAAACTGCTGATTGAGTTGCTCAAATGTTTCTCTGCTGGCTGATAGCCAGGGTGGGACAGATTCTTGGCTGCAAAACCAGCTGTCTGTTTGTCATTTCAGTTGTCAGTATTGAATGTGCAAAGGGAAGGTCTAAGATAGACTGAAAAGATGAGAACAGCATAATAGCTGTGAGTCAGCATCTTGTTTGCTGTACTTGGCTTTGGTGTTAGGACAGAAAGATATAGTAATTATATATGGTAGTTTATTCAGCAAAGAGCAGTTCTTATAACCTTCAAACTGAAAACACCATGTACACTGAGAAAAATAATATCCATTACTTCTAAAATCTTAAATGTACAATAAGGCTGGCTGTTCGGTTTTGAAATGCTGAGCAGTAAGCATTCTGCTTAAGTTTGCTTCTATATAAAATTGAATCTCAGCAGATTTATATGCAAATTTCATCAAGTACCGGTCTTTGTTAAGCCATTGGTGTGTGGGTTTTTCATTAATTTGAAAGCATTTAAGAGGAAAAGAGCCAGTGTTTTTTCTAATTGGGTAAGCTAAAGTAAAATTGCTAAATCCATATGTAGGCACCAGAGTGATTTGTTTCTTAATGGGTCTAATTTTGCTGAGATTTGAGGGAGCTTAGCATCTCTAAAATCAGGTTGCATATGTTGGTGTTTAAAACAAAGGAAAGAGGCTGGTCCCGCTCCTAGGTGTAGGTGCCCACTGTGGGGCATGCATTGCATTTGCATAGTGGTAATGGGGAAATGGTTTAAAGTATTGCTGGGAGGCTAGATTATGTTTTATGTGAAAGTTATAACTTCATATGTTAGAAAACTTTTTTCAATTTATTTTGCCTAGATTTTCACAAGTCAATCCCAAGCACCAAGGGAATTAGGAGCAATTTCATCAACTTAACTGGATTAGTATCATGCCCTTATTCTTAGCAGGAGTCAGACTTTCTTTGCCTACTGAAAAAAAATCACTGAGAACGAAATCTCTGCACTCCATAGAGTGAGAGTGATATCAAGTATCTAGCATGAAACAAATTGTAGTATCTCCTCTCCTCCCACCTGTATTGATGTTGGCATCTTATGATGTAGGAAAATATAAATTAAGGTTTTATGAAAAATGTTTAAGTTTTCATTTTCTTTGTGAAGTTTGACTCTAATGTACTGATGCATATTAATGTGTTGCAGTTTTGTAATATTAATAATGCCACTTTCTATTACATTCCCAGCCTTTCAAAGATCAATCCCAAGTCATTTCTGAGCACTAGTTAAGACCACAGCATTTCTTTCTGCAAAAGAACTCTTACTCATTTTACCTGATGCCTTTATTTACCTATAAATAGATGGCCTGAGGTAATTCAGCAATTCTGGTGTGGAATTACCTTTGCATTGTTATTTAAAGGTAATAAAACCTTCATCTGAATTCAGAGTTTACCATCTTACTGTGATTACAGTGGAGAGTCATAGGGTTTATTCCTGACCAGTGAATTTGAAGCATTCTGTTTCTGGTCATTGTTGCTTCTACAAATAATCACTTAAAAACCTGCAGTGATCAGAAGCTGAACTATAGGTTTGTGTTTTAAATAGTTATTTTTTTTTTCCAAGTCTTTTGCATTTGGCTCAGTCCTATAAGAATATTTTGTATTAGTTCTTCTCTAGTTATCAGCATGCAAACTTTCAGAGGAACAGAGCTGATAAAAGCCTCTAGAAACAGCAGGTTATTTGGCAGCTAGTAAATTCATTATGCCTACTGAAGTGCTATGGGTGGTTGAAGCAGAAAGACAAGAACCTTTGTGGAATATGCTTTTTACATGTTCTGCTGTGGATTAAATGAAAACAGGTTTTTGGCTCTGAGCATCTGTGCATAAATTCAGTCTGAATAGGAGGCAGGTTATGAAATGAGATCAGCTCTGAACAATAATACTAACCACAGCTAATCTTTTTTATTTTTTATTTAAAAAAAAAAAAAAAAAAAAAAAAAAAAAAAAAAAATAACAGGAATATAAATTGCTGCCTTTTGAGCAGCCAGAGTGAGTCAGGGGCTTGTGTTGGTTCTTAAATTTTGCCAGCTTGTGTTGGTTCTTAAATTTTGCCAGATTTCATATTGTTCTACATTAAGGCTAGTTTTCTTGCATGTTTCAAAACAGGTGTGGGCATTAAGAGGGTGTACATCTTAACCTAAGATGACTACAGGTGTGGGATGCTGTGTGTAACAGTATTAGTTTAATCCACTTTATTAATATCCCCTCCCCCCTTCTGACCCGAGGAGTCTTTTCTGACCTATTTTGCTCCCTGTGACTCCATTTGCATTCTCTAGTGCAGGCACCCATTGTTCTGCTGGCATCTATGCTCAGCAGGTAGGGAAGCAGTCACCAGGATGGGATGATGAAACTTTCAATTACTGCCTGGCTGGGCTGGATCTGAACCAGGGATTTGGAGGAGAGTTGCTTTTACATTTAGCCAGTTGATGGGGAGGTACTAAAGGACAAATGTAAAGAATAGTAATTGTGTAAGGAGGAAAAAACAAGTGGGGCAGTTCATGCCAAATACTAGATGTCATTAACGATAGCGCTCTTAGGATAGTAGGATAACACATTGTGCAAGAGAATAATCTTCCTTGCTTGATGAGATGATTTTCCAGGAGTGTGGTGTGTACGTTGCTGGTGGCCTGCAAACCTAGTTTCTGAATCCCTGCAAGCATGTAGATCTAAAGTATACACTAATCTCTTCTGAATTTGGCTGTGAAGTCTCTGACAGCTTTCTTTATTGTAGAGCGGAGCCTGTGTAGAGGGGAACTCTTGTCAAGAAGCTGGCTTTTCTTTGCTGTAGACTTGGTGTGACATTAGACAAGTTATCATTCTGTCTACATAATGATTGTTTCCTTTTGAAATAAGGGTAGTAGCACAGCTCTTGGTGATAAGAACTGTAAGCTATTGTGGCAGAAGGAAGGGATGCCTAATTATAGAAGTGTGTGGCTGTCTGTAATAGCATTTCATAGTAGGTAGCCCAAGTCAGGACTAAGGTGCACAGGCAGAGAACATGCAAGCAAATCTGCATGGTTCTTCCACTATAGCTGGTTCTAATTAGTTATTTTTATGAGCTCCAGTGTCAGACAAAAATGAGGAGCCCTCCCCTTGTGTAGTTTCCTGTTTGCTGGGTGCATGTAAAAGAGATCTGGCTATGATGTATGTTAATAATGAGCTGATAATGTAAGCCAGCTGAGAGATGGGGAGTTAGTCTGGTCTGCTGCCAAGTGGGAGGTGAAAGTTCAGGAACTGAGTCATGTTGCCAAGACCTCGTCCTGTGGAGAAGGTCTGCCCATTAATAGATTGAGTTTCTCATTAGGGCTACACAGCATACGCTTACAGCTTTGGGGTTTCAAGCTGAAATCCAATACCAGTAAAAGCCTGCTGGACAGAGTGGCAGATTTACTGGTAAATAAAGGATTAAAGGAACACTTGGCAGGGTTGTTGGACTGGAAACCTGACTGGCCTTTGAAGATTACTCCATATTGTAGATCCTCCCTTAAAGTTTATTCCAAGAAGAGACTTGTTCTGCAATTTACCATGCAGCCCACAGGGCTGGAGTTTTATGTTGTCTACTTTTTTTTTTTCTTCGTGAAACCTATCAAGGGTGCAAGATGCTCATGTCTGTCTTCTAAACCAAATGCATGCTATTGCCTCTAAAGTAAAACTTCACCAGTAAGTTGTTAGCTCTGAGGAGCCTGATATAAACAAGCTCCCCTCCTGCTTCTTCCAGGCTTTTATTTTCCATGGAGAGCAAGTACCATGCATTAGCAGCGAGCAGCTCAGTATTTACAGCATCTCTGAAACTACCCTTGTTTCCTTCTGTTTTGAATGAGGATCTCCAGCAAGCTAGTATAATTGTCTGCATGTGATGTTTATTACAGCCAGCATGAATGGAGTGCGTATGTGGCTAAACAGCTTTAGCAAACTTATATTCAGACAGTTTTAAATAGACTTTTATATATACACACATACACAGTGGTCCAGAAGCCCAACAGCTGGTGAGCGTTAATACAGTACTCTGGGGCTTTAGGGTAGCATTTTCTTTATATGCCTTCATTGAAAACAAAGATGATTCTCAAACTTGAGAGTTTTGAACTTGCCCAACACAATGACTCTTGTGCCACTCAGCTTCAGCTGGCTAGCTTTACATGGGGAAACATGGAGTAAAAATGAACTGCAAAGTAGGCTTTGTAAACTTCTCAATGTTTGACTAGTGTATGGTAATATGCTTAATCGAGTTACCTTTTGTTCTTAATTTAACTATTGTTTTGTTAAGTAATGAAGGAGACAAACTGCAAATGTGAGGGCAGCAGTGGATTTTATCTAACCCCTCGTCCAACATAAAGGCATTTCTTTGTTCCTGCCTGCCCAGAAGCCACAGGCATCTTTAATCATTGCTGAAATTGTACTGTCTTGATCCCAATAGCTGTGCTAGACCACAGTCTCTTTTGAGGCAAGACATCTGGCTTCAGTAAAGTTGCAATAGGGAGAAGGTATCTGGCTTTTTCCTTCATTAGACATGACAGGACAAGACAGTCTGAGAGGTCAAGACTTGGATTTACAGTTTAGGACAAAGAAATGAATTGCATTTATTAGTGTATATATGCAAATACATATTTGTGTATGCATGTACACGCACAAGTATATATTTCACCGCAATGTGCTCTTTTTGCTACGTAAATCTTGTTGCTTTTTTGTAAAACAGAACTAGCAAAAAGTCTTTTCAGCCTCAAAAGGAGCCTTTATCAGATAGTGTAGGCCAAGCTGCAGGTGTGGAGTCTGCTAGGTTTAGTTTTATCTCTGAAGCACGTTTTTTTATCACTGACTGTAAGAAAATTCATAAGGCAGAGGCTTTTTCGAGAACGCTGCCTGGGAACGAGCAGTTGGGGCCTAGCATAGATCAATGAGAAAGTACATGTGGGTATATGAGGCATGTAGAAGGCTTGTCTGGTGTTACCATAGGAGTGCAAGAGGCTCCTCACCTGTCACGTTAGCACAGCAAGGCAGCGCTGCTGAGCAGTGGGGACAGCCCTGTGCGGGGGCTTGGGTTCAGCTGTTGCAGGGGGTGAAAGTCGTGCTCAAAGCCAGGTTTTTATAGCCTCTTGGGCTCTGAGTGTGCCTTGGTCTTGCAGTGTCTCACTGACAATACAGTCCCTTAGCACTTCTTATTAAATCAGTTGCTTTATTTCAGCTGTAACACCTTCCTCTGCTGCTACTTCTTCCTTTGTCACTTGAGCTGATGGGGTTGCATGCTGCATGCTCGCAAAGCCGACGGTGAGTGAGTGCAGCCGATGCTGCCAGCAGTGAGAGTGGACAGTGTTCGTTGTGTTGAGACATCTTTAGCTAACCACATCAGCATCTCTGGCCCTTAGGGGGTAGATTAAAGCACTCCTAACGTTTAATAGCATAAATCCTGAGGAGATCTTATGTAAACATGTTCAGTGAGTACTCATTAATTTCCCTTGGGCACCAGGCTGAATGAAGATGCTTTTCAAAGAAAGGAAAAAAATAATTTCATCTTTAAGGACTGCACCTGTTGGGGAAAAAATGTAGGAGGCACTTGTACTTTAAGCTGTGTGAATTAGAGATCTGTGGCAGGGACATGAGGGAGGAGGGAGGGAGGTTTGGAAGTTATATTAGGAGAGGACAAAAATAGTGCTTACAAAATGTATAGCAAGGCTCTGTGTCATTGATTTGCAAGGAGGTCTTGCCAATTCTTGAGCAGCAGCACTTTAGGAGTATGACACATTCAATCTCTTAGTGCAAGTGTCATTTGCTCTGTGTAATTTTGTGGCACTCAGCATAACAAACTCACATCCATCATGGATGTCAATGACTTTAAGGACACTAGAGAAGCAACAGCAACGTGGGAATCTTACGGAAGAATTATATTTTAAGCAGCCCCAGAAACTGATGTGCTCTGTTTCACCTTTGGAGGTGTGTGGGCCAGCTTTGCCTCTTTCATGAATGCACTCTGCATTGTTCCTTGTTGAAGACTCACCACCAGACTATTGCCCTCCTTTGTACGCTGGATCCAGGTTCTTGTAATGTATCTTCATCTTAGGCATGTCTTGTTTTTTTGGCTTGTAAATTTATTCCTTTCAAGACCAAGTTTGTATCAAAGAATAACTTGGCTTCATTGGTTTTTGTATCCTAGTTCCAAAAGTGGAATTGCCAGATGTCGTCTCCCAGACACTTTCCTCAGGTATTGCACAGATGGTGTGTTGTGGTTTGACCCTTTCTAGACAGATGATAGCAAGACAATTAGAGCAAATAAAGTAGACTTTAGACAAGAAATTCTAAATCGTGCTTTCCACCTTAAACAATAAAAACAGAATTAAGAGCATGTGTGCATAATTCTTTCTGCATTTCCTCACCATGATTTATCATTCTGTGAAGTTTACTTTTGTCCCCCAGGATTCCTTCTTCTCAATCTCATTCATAACCTTGTCATTTTGACATTCCCATGCCCATTACTAACACCACAACCACTGTAATGCTTTGTTCTTCCTGTCATTTCTTCACCCACTCACTTCCCCATTGCAGGTAAGCTGGACAGAACAGTTTACAGAATGGCCAAAGTTCATCCCCTATGGGAAGGGGATTTTAGGGACCCTCTTCCCTCCTACTTCTGCCCAGCAGCACTGATGTTCACCAAACAGACCATCCAGTGGCTGTTGTGGAGAGCTGGGATGCTGCCAGCTTATGTGAGTCAGGATGAGATACTTGAGAAAAAACACAATTTGGGTATTGGGGTAGGGGCTGCTCAACCCAGTATCCACTGGTTTTTGATGTGTTAGCAGCAGCTAGTTTTCTCCATGTGGATGAGAGCAGACACCAAATGGGATTGTACCGCTGCTGCTGGTGTAGCTCTTCAGTCTTCTCTGGAGGAAAGGTGGTAAGTTGGTTAGAAGCAGCCATTGGACTGGATCCAGTCTGCAAGCTACTAGATGAGCCTGGATTTCAATAAAAACACTTTCCATAGCAGTTTCACTAGCACCTGACACAGTGGTGCTGAAGGATATTGCCAGTTTGGGTGCCACTCTGAGACGGTACTGAAAACAAAGAGGTACCCAGGGCTATTTCTAATGCTGCCTTGCCCACCCTGTTTTCCTTGGGCTTAGAGCAGTTTTTAGGAGGGATTCCTCCATGTCCCATTCTTACTTTCTCTTCTGATGTGAGGCCTTTTCAAATGGAGAGAGAACGCAATGCAAGTTTGAAGAATAGGCACTGCAAAAGTTACCTCTTGTAGGTGATATCACCTTAAAAGCAGCCCATGGAGGTGCTTTGACCACAATAACACAAGTGCTTTAGCCATCCCTTTCAATTAATTCCTCAGAAAGATGGTGTTTAACCAGATAGATTTCCACTTGGTTTCTGTCCTGCCGCTGTTGGTGCAGTGCTCAGGGGCAAAGAATTGCTTGGAGGTTAAAGGTGACACCAAGTTTGTTTCCTGAAGGGGCAAGGCTGGCCCCCGCCCCCAGCTTCATTTCTCAATTAATTGCCTCATAGATCCTTGTGGCACTTGAAATGGAGATGATTAGTGGAGTTATAGCTGGGATAGTGGGATATTCTGATGTGTTAAGGCACAGCACTACAAGCAGGTATTGAAAATGTGCACGCATTGGCTGGTACTGTTCCAAATGTATCTGTATGGGAGGAGAGAGAACATGGATGAGTGTCTTTTACTCTCAAATGAAGTTTTCTTACAAATATATATATATATATTTCTTTCAGTAAACAACTAGAAAAGTAACCTGTGGGGGTTGGGTTTGTAGCTACTGTAGCATACCGTTTTTCTGACTTTAACGGAGCTTTATTGATTATGCCAGTGGAGAAACTTTCCTGTGAGTGAAATTCTGCAAAGCTTAATCTAAATCAGTACTACTGTGGTCATTTTTTTTTTGCCACAAATTAGTTATTTTTCATCAAACTTGCATAGATATTTGTAGATGTCAAATGGGATGACAAATCTGGAAGGGGTTCATTTCATCATGAAATCTAGGCACTGAAATACAATATGCCGATTATGAATGTTTCATGAGGTATGCTAAAAGTATATTAACCCTAGGGAAAGCCTAGTCCATATCTGATAAGTTCTTTTTTTAACCTTGGAATTATTCACTGTCCAATTGTACCTAGCACTTGCAGTAACGTCCCTTATATTTGTGTAATGCAGCAATGGAGGTTGTGTGGGCCTTTTGGCACTAACGTAATATAGAGTCCTTTTTTTTGTGTCTCTGACTTTATTTCAAATTATCAGGATGTACCTATTTAACAAGAAAAAATATTTTCCCTTTTCCCTACCTAATGGTGGGGGGAGAAGCATTGTAATCCATTTATTGAATTCTGTGTCCTCTCTACACCTGTGTAGCTGCCAGCTCTGTCCTGCATAGATCTGCACACTACTCGTGCTGAGCTTTGTACTCTCAGTTCTTGTTGATTTTTGTGGCAGTGGAGAGTGCTGAGCAAATTGCACCATTCAGACTCTAGGACCCTAATCTCTTTTTAAACAAGGAGCCTGTGTAAAGCAATTTAATGTCTAAACAGAGGAGTGATGCCTATCAGCATCTAACAAAGACTTAAACAGCAGAGGAAAGCACAGTGCTGCTAAATGAGAGTCAGAGACATAGGACAAGAGATTGACACATTGCCAAGGCCAGAACTATTTGTTCAGTGTTTGTAATTTGCATGTCCTTATTTTTGCAACACTTCAATAGTTTTTTTTTACTGAGATATCACAGTCATAAGTTACATTAATATTCTGGCCAAGGTTTTGAAATTTCATGGGAAACTGTGTGAAATATTCTTGGGCTAAATTTGAGACAATCTGCTGAGACCTGTCACAATTGTACTCCCATGAAAATTAGACCTCTTCAGCAGAGTGTCTTCAATGAGAAAACAAGAATCCAGATCTCTGAAAAGTTACTGGTTAAATTGGAAAAAAAAAAAAAAAAGAAAAAAAAAAAAGGTGATATTGTCTCCTTATTCCCCACTTTGTGGCTTCCCTGGGTCATTTTTCCATTTTTTTTTTGTTGCTGCTGTTGTTTTTTTTTTTTTAAAAAAAAAAAAAGACAGTGCTTTACCCAGTCTTTCTCAGATGAGCTCAATGTTGTACTTAATCATAAATTAGTTAAACTTCTCTATGAAAGAAGAAAAGCTATCACTAAAGAAACTGTCTTGGCATCATGCCCTATGGCTGAAAACCACGTTTTCAGGAGAGCTGGGAATAAATTCAGGTATACTAAATCCTTCCCCCCTTCTATACAGCTATCAAACAAAATCAGCTTAAGTGTTATTTGCTTTAGATTTGTAGTGCTGACACAAATGAATGCAGAATCCATGGAGTTTACCACAATGAGACAAACAGTGTTGGAACGAAAGGCCATCACATGACATTTTACCTACTGTATGTTGCTCTCAGGGTACTGACATTTGCAGTTACTGGCAAGGGGAGGAAAGCCTGGGCACTTGAATGGTGTCTGCATGGAAGTTTTTAGAATCTTATCTCTCAACAAAAGCTGTCATTAGCAGAAATTTGAGTTCCAGGTATTTATCTTTGTTTCTAAACAGTAAACCAGTTTCAATACGTCAGATGGCTGTGGTTGTACAGACATTCGGTAATGTCAGCGCTGGCAGTAAGAGTTATTTCTGAAACCTTCACTGACCTTTGCATATACACTGTTTTACAGACTTTTAAGGTCATCAACTAGTCTGAGAAAACAATTTATAGATTTCAGTCCTGAATGTCAGGCAGTCTTTGACTAACATGTCTCAGTTATATGAATTGAGGGTGATGGAGAAGATAGGTTTTGCAATGCAGTAAGTCGGGGGGTGATGTATAGAACGGTGACCATCAAAAATTGGAGCTTTCAGGCTGTCATTAAAAGACTGGAAATGCATTTCTAACATGCAGTTCTCTGAATGTTTTCATTTTGTATTTCCAAATTAGAGTTTAAAGAATCTTTTCCTGTTTGTGAAGAGGCTGTGCATCACAAAACAGTATTTGTGGTTTGTACACATGTGCCTCCAGCCTCACTAATCCTGAGGAAAATGGAGCAACCTAGCAGATGTTGGATAATGCTTTATATTGCAGAGATCTAATCCTGGTTTATAATAGATAAATACTGAAACAAAGAATTGTACTTGTACTTAATGTCATTACCCTGTATGGTCTGCATATCTTTCCAAACATGCAAATCCTTAATTAAAGTCTTGGTGAGTTCTTGGCCTCTGTACCTTCCTCCCTCGCAATGAGTTCCATCATCTAATCGTACCATGTATGAAAGGATTTCTTCTATCCACCTTGATTTTTTTTTTCACTTAGTTTCACTGACTTCACTTTGTTTTTTGTATGTTAAAGAAATACAGAAGCATTAGTGTATCTTTTTTTATGCATTATTTTAGGTAATTTTGTGACATTCCCTGACAGTTTTGAAATGACTGTTCTGCTGCTGCTAGAGAAAAATCAGTGAAATATGTCTATTTGTACTAAATCCACAAATATCTGTTGAGATTTACCGCAGGTTTTGCCTGCTGCAGGATACAGGAGATTCATTAAGGATATGCTTTCAGTATGTGGAAGAAGACTATATAATGGAATATTATTGCAGTTTTCATTTAACAATGAACAGAGTGAAATCTTGTATTCTGTCTCCCTGAAATCTAATAGGACATTTGTTCAAAATAACTGGTTAAATCATCTCCTGACAGTCTTTATCTGATGTAGCATAATTGAACTCTGTGATCTAGGCTAGATAAGGTTCCATCTACACCTGGGTTAAAATATATCTGGTTGGTTACCGAGGGTGTCTCCTCCCATCTATGTGAATAGGGAATATGCCAATCCAAGTTAATCAACAAAACACTCAGTTGTATACTTATCCTTTGACTTCGGGTCTCAGTTTAATGAAACCTGGATCCTAAAATTCTGAGAAAACAGCAATCATTTACATGACGAAATTGCCCTCTTTGGGTGCTCAAAAATGTTTGAGAATAGATTGTAATTTCCCTCAAACATGTTCACTATATGGATTTTTTGACAGATTTGTTTCCACAGTTTATTTTTAACTTCACAAATTGGTCTCAAGCATTCTATGTAAGCATTTGACACTTGACACTGCCTATGTGCAATTAGTCAGAGAGTCTCTGTTCTCTGTTCTCTCACTGGATGAGAAAGCATATCTGATGGGCAAGCACGAGAAATAGAAAATGTGGTTTCTGCAGTTACCCTGTCAAGTCAGTTTTTCAATCTTTTTTTTTTTTTCTTTTTTTTTTGAATGGTCATAGATCCATAGATTTTAAGCCAAAAGGAGTATTAGGCTCTAGTTATCCCTGTACTGAAACATTAACTTGCAGTGAGGGGAAAAAAAAATCTTTCAGAAATGAATTTAGTCTCCCTATTAAGAAATGGACAAACCATTACTCCTGCCTGTAATTTCTGCAATGGTTAATCAACCTCACAGTTAAGAATGCTTCATATTTTTAATTTGAGCTTGTTTGATTTTTTTTAAGTTCCAACTGACCTCTGTAATAGGAAGATATCCTTTTCTAGATGGTAAGGAAAGAGAGCTAAGAGGGGATGAGAGTACAAGGTAATCCTGAAATCTAAATGAATATTCACATGCATTTATTTCTTGCCATATTTGCTGAGCTGTAGTTCTAAGAAAAATACTTGCTACAAGATTTTTGTACACTTTGAATTTACTAAATGTGCTGCCAGTATGGAAAAATAAGGGAAAATGGACAAGAAAACATAGCTGTTGATGTTTTGTGGTGAAGAAAACATCTGTTATGATTTAAGTGTATCTTTTCTACTTTTATTATTTCCCTACTCTGCATTTGTTGAGTTGGAGCATGTGATTGTCCATGCAACAGCCGGACAGGTTTGGACTAGTGGAAAGAGTCACGGAAGAGAATTCAAGGACAGGGATTTCTGTGAGAGGATGGCTGGTATAATATGCTTAGAGTATGGTTAGTATTGCTGGATGCAGGGGTAACAGGAATGGGAATACATGTAAGGAGAAGGGATAGTTTTTAAGTGGTGCAGGATTTGTGGTGGTGCTGTAAATAAACAATATCTATTTTTAATATAAAAAAGTGGCATGTAATTTGGGAAAAAAATAAAATCAGTACAATTCAGCATTCAGTCACAGCTATGACAGCTATGTTTAGGAATGAAGAGACAAGTCAGTGGGTAAAGCAGTTATAAAAAGGAAGGAGAAGATCCTGCCTTGAAAGTTACAGACTTCTTGGTGGAAGCTTCAGCTGTGCTGATGTGGTAATGGAACACAGACTGAAAGTTGTCTACCAGTTTTCACATGGTTTGTTTCCTGGAATGAGTATTTGCAAGTGTGCCTTTATAAGGGCCATGCAAGGTACAAAGAAAGATTCTCACATTAGTCCTCTTTTGCATAGGCAGATGTCTTCTGTTCTCACTGGCTTTCTCTGGCTAGGAGCCTCCTGGCTGGAGGGACAGGCAGATGGTTTCCTTGAAGGCTTGGTGGCTTATCAAACATCAGTCAGCAAAGATGCCTGGCCATTGGCCAGTAATCTCCCACCCACGAATGAAACTCTTAATTCCCAATCCAAAAGAAAGTTGTTTCAAACCAACCTCATAAAAGGTTGGCTTAAATATGTTAAACCTTTGTGTCTGTTCCAGTGAATCCAGCACCCAGGGCTCCAGCTCCATGTGAAACAATTCCCCTAAAGAAAATTCTTCTTATAGTGAAATCCAAGAAAAAATAATGTAGATCAGAATTCACCATTTCATATTCAGCTCCAAAAATGGACTTGTTAGATAACAGGAATTTGAGCTGGCCTGTGATGCTGGAGCCAATGATGTGTTCAAGAGTTGCCTGTTTGGGTTCAGATGAAGTGCTGCAGAAGCATATGAAGCCAGAAGGATTAGAAAGTCACTAGGCTGTTACAAGGGAGTAATTACTTGTAACCTTAACTTTTGTTCTTGGCTAATGGTAGCTTTGTTTGCTGGTTCTCAGTCTTATCAGTGCTGGACTTCACCTCTGGACAATTTGTGGCTCTTACTTAATACAGAAAGGTAAAACACTTGCTGCCTATTTATGCCATAGTTAAAGTTGGTCTTCAGTACAGAAATAGTATTTCTGCAGTTCCGTTCTTACCCTTTTCCATATTCTTGATTTCCGTTTTGGTTCGTAGTGATGTAAAAGTTCTACTTATCTGAACCCGATGTGGAAGGTCAACAAGCATTGTTCTCTGATTATCAGGGCTTTCAGATGAAGCACCCATGGCTTTTCAGGATATATTTACACCCTTTAGCTAATCTGTTTGAGGAAATGCAACTTCCCTGTTGTGAATAAGTTAAATTTTTATAAATGTACTTAGCATTCCTGTGCAGAAACCCAGTTCCATTTTGCTGATGCAATTGTGCCCACATTAGCAGCTGAACCTGCAGTGAAATACTGTTTCCACAGCTAGTAGTTCCATAGTGGTACAACACTTCAATTTAGACCTTGCTTTAACACGAACCCCTAAAAATGTGCTTTGGTAGCTGAGGAGAAAAAAGTCCAAAACTGAGTATTCTCAAACATCTGAAACCACTGATAGGCATGGCTTCTTTTTTAAGAGATGCTCTGATTATTTTTTAAATAAGTAATCATTAAGTATAGGATTACTTTGTCTAAAGTAAGTTGAGATATGAAATGCAGAAAAACCTTGGCATCTTGTTAAATAGTTTTTCTGATTAAATAAAAAAAAAAATAATAAAAAACTTGTGACAGAGCTGATTAAACATACAAAAATGTTCCTTGGAGATTTTGGTAATTAAGTGTACCAGGACATGAAGGTTACTGGGTAGAGATGAGTGTAAAACAAATCCCTGAAATGATGGCCTTTAGTTGCTGATACACATGGCTGGGATTCTAAAATAAAGTGGACAGTTTTAACTACCAGCTTGATCAGTAAAAGGTTTGAAGCATTTAAATAGATTGCCTAAAGTACAGCCATCACTACAGAATTATAGTACTCCATTATGTACAGTACAACAGTGGGTGGAAATCTTTAGACTACAATAAAGAAGCAAAGCTTTTTCTTTTTGCTGTCATTCTGACCAAATAGATTTTTGCTGATGTTGCTCAGTTTATTAAAGTGGAAGTTGCATGGCTGTTTTTTTGTAATATTCAGCTAGGTCCTAGAGAAGACATCCACATGATTGATTCAGGATAAATGGAGTGCTTGCACAAGTGAAACCACCGTCAATCTGAGTATGTGCTTGTTGTGGTTTAACCCAGCTGGCAGCTAAACACCACACAGCCGTTCGCTCACCCTCCCCCCTCCCTCTCTGGGATGGGGGAGAGAAACGGAAAAGTGAAGCCTGTGAGTTGAGATAAAGACAGTTTATTAAGATAGAAAATAATAATGATAATAATAATAATATGTACAAACAAGTGATGCACAATGCAATTGCTCACCACCCGCTGACCGATGCCCAGCCCAACCCCGAGCAGCCGGCCCCCCCACCCCGGCTAGCCACCCCTATATATTGTTCAGCATGACCCCAGATGGTATGGAATACCCCTTTGGCCAGTTTGGGTCAGCTGTCCTGGGTCTGTCCCCTCCCAGCTCTTGCTGCACCCCCAGCCTGCCCGCTGGCAGGACAGAGTGAGAAGCTGAAAAGTCCTTGGCTTAGTATAAGCAGTGCTCTCCAGCAATTAAAACATCAGCATGTTATCAGCACTCTTCTCATCCTAATCCAAAACATAGCACCCTACCAGCTACTAGGAGGAAAAATAACTGTCCTAACTGAAACCAGGACATATATCCACCCCTTATTCCATACCATTTATGTCATGCTCAGGTTACACTCTTTCCAATACATTCTAGTTAATCACTATTTTCATCTATGGTAGTGATGACACACAGTATTATATAATAATTAACATAATACATCTCAACTCATGGGCTATTCTCACCCAGTATTAAATCCCCTTGAGGTACACACCGGACCTCCCCATTCTTTTGCATTACCCACCAAGTGCATCCAGGTCCTTGAGCAAAAGCAATCCCACGAATGGGTTTGCCTTTTCCTGAGGCAGGAGTAGCCCAGACTGTTTTACCTAGCATTTTTCTTACATGCACTACAGGAACTTTATCCCCTTCTACTGTACGTAGCAGGTTTGATTGGGCAGGTCCAGCTCGATTGGCAGATCCCCTAGTATTGACTAACCAGGTGGCCTTTGCCAAATGTGTGTCCCAATTTCTGAATGTCCCAGCACCCATTGCTTTCAGTGTAGTTTTAACAGTCCATTGTATCGCTCAACTTTACCGGAGGCTGGTGCGTGATAGGGGATGTGATACACCCACTCAATACCATGTTCTTTGGCCCAAGTATCTATAAGGTTGTTTTGGAAATGAGTCCCATTGTCTGACTCAATTCTTTCTGGGGTGCCATGTCGCCATAGCACTTGCTTTTCAAGGCCCAGGATAGTGTTTCGGGCAGTGGCATGGGGCAGAGGATATGTTTCCAGCCACCCAGTGGTTGCTTCCACCATTGTAAGTACGTGGCGCTTACCATTGCGGGTTTGAGGGAGTGTGATGTAATCAATTTGCCAGGCCTCTCCATATTTATATTTCAGCCATCGTCCCCCGTACCAAAGAGGCTTTGACCGTTTGGCTTGCTTGATTGCAGCACATGTTTCACAATCATGAATGACCTGTGCTATAGTGTCCATGGTCAGGTCCACCCCTCGATCACGAGCCCATCAGTATTTATGGAGTGACGGGAGGATCCCAGCAATTAACTGTATTGGAAGCTGAACTGAGTCTAACTGGGAATGAGTGGCAAAAACACCGTATTGTGACTGGCCCGGATGCTCCATGCATCCTTGGCATAGACTATCTTAGAAGAGGATATTTTAAGGACCCAAAAGGGTTCCGCTGGGCTTTTGGCATAGCTGCCTTAGAGACAGCAAAAGTCCTGAGAATTGCATGGAAACAGCTGTTAAGTTTCAAGCATAGATACTGATCAACAGCCCTTTGAAATCAGGAGTTTGTCTCTGCAGCCTGCTGAGTTTTTCTGTTTCTTTCAGACCTGTTGAAGCCAAAGGTATTCCCTCAGTAGCACTGGCTAAGATGCAGGCTTAGAGCAGGACTTCAGTGAAATGTACCTGTGTGTTTTTACTCAAGTAATGCTTACAGGCAAGGAAGCTCTTATGTGCCTCCTTGAATTAGAGCTTGCTGCTTTCTGATATTACAAGGCTCCTGGCCTTAGAACTTTTTTTAGGTGTCCTCTTTTCTAATGTTTTGTTGAGTCAAATTCAATATCCAGACTGATCAGCAAGAAACTGAATTCTCATGTAGCAAACCTTTTTTTTTTTTTTTTTTAAAAAAAAAAAAAAAAAAAAAAAAGAACAGTGGTAGCTGTCTCGTAAACTCTTTACACAGCAATTCAGAAAGTTAGCTCTATCTCAGCAGGTTCTGCTGCAGGTGAAGGGATTTAGAGGAAAGTAGGAAAGTGAACCAAAACTGCTACTGTTTCAGTAAACCACGTTCCTGTTGTGTTCCTGGACCAGAAGGAATATGTAGGCTTTCCTGTTTCTTGAAAGATCCATGGTCCAAAATATTTACATTTCTTATTTTGGTATTATAGGGCTTGGGGATGTAACCCCAACAAAGCACTATTCTGACTCAGCTAAGGAAAAATTGGCTCACTTGGAAGTGAGTGCCATTATTTTGGGCAGGAGTGGCACCTGTACATTCCTTTACAGCAGAATTAAGATGTATGCCAAAGACTGGAGATTTACAGGATTGAAACAGCGTGCTACGCTGAAGTTCTATTTTAAATGTGGCTTTACTTGACAGGGTATTGTGCTGGTAATTCGCCGTGTGTTGGTATTTTCACTGACAGGGCTCTTACCTTTCTTTTTTTGTCATTTTGCCTTCTATTTTTTTTTTATTTTTTTGTTCAGTCATAGCACTTTCCTCATTTATGAGAAATAATTCTACCATCCAGTGGTGGTGCATGAATTAAACATGAATGCGCACATCTTAATTCCTTATTTCAAATTTATGGCTGCCATCCTTTGAGAGCTCTGATTTTTTTCCCCTCTTCTCCACCTTTTTCTTACATTTTTCTTAACTGCCTAACACCTGCCTTCCAAAGCTGTTCCCTTCCCCAGCACCGAATAGTGCCAGCGCACTAGCTACGTGCATGCTCAACAAGACTGCAGTGAAGTTGTCTCTGTCAGCAGCAGCCATTTGGAGTAATGATAGTTATTGATTATTTATTATTTGAAAATTTTTAATTAAGTTTGACTGGATAATTAGCATGCTAGCAGAAAGACATGCTAGAAAGAGTGAATCTATTATTTGGAAAAAAAAAAAAAAAAAAAAAAAACACACACACACACAAAAAAAACAACACACAACCTCAAGCTGCAGACCCTTGTGAGAAAGACAGACTGTTTTGTCAGTTATGTGGGGTTTCTGAGATCTTCAGGTGTTCCTGAGCTTTGAGCATTATGCATTGTCCTTACTGTTGCCTTTCTTTAAAGTGGTAAACAGATACAGGACCTTAAATCCTGACTCTGATGGGATTCCCCAAGGACATTGGATCAGATAAATGTCGGACGGCAAGGTCTGTTTTTAAGTACTAAAGACAGTCTAGCACTACCTAGATGCATCTTCATTCAATTACCCTTTGTACCTATAGTTATCTCTTCAGAATGGGTTAGGAAGAGGGCTTCTGAGTATTAAGTAATCCATGCATTGTATTTTAAGGCTGTCCTCTATTATTTACCCCAACTAGGCGATAAATTTTCTTTAAACCTATTTATAACCAATATGTATGTTGTTAATCTTCATAATAGGCAAACATCATTTCAGTCAAAAGGAGTTTGTATTCAGTTTATATGTAAATTGGGCCAGTATGTACAAATGTACTAATTTGTGTATTGTATTTTATGTATTATCTATATGCACAAAGCACTTGTTGAAATATTCCTAGCCTGTGGTACGTATCTGTTTAACTTACGAAGCTGACTTACAGTCAATATTAAATTATAGAGATGCAGATCGTAGTGCTAGAAATAGTAGTACAAAGGCAAGATTTCTTGACAGAGGAAGAGAACGAAATGGGATGTGTCAGTTCTTAGAAAAGCAATTTCTGTCCTTGGCTGTAGAACAGAGGCTGTATTTGATCTCCAGGCCGTGTTCCTTACAGGGGTGGTGATGAGCAGGCTTTTGAGGAGTTCAGGGGACCTTAGCAATGTGCTGAACGCTGTATGTGTGCTGTAACTGAACAGAAAGATTGAAAAGACAGCAGGGAAGTTTCTAAGTGGGTGGAAGGTTTAGGCAGGGATGGCATGGACAGAAAAAGTGGGGAAAGTAACCCCCACTGGTGGTTTAAGTCACCCTGTTTATTTATGAATTGGTTTTGTGAGGCTTTGACTCTGGCTTGTGGTCAGTCCATAAGAGAATTGGTGTGAGCAAATTTCAATATTGGAAGTTTTGGTAGGAAGGTGAGACATTGCATAGGAATGAAAACTAACTGCACAAATAGAAGTGTTCTATTTCTCATCCAGGTGACAGTCAAAGCATTCAGTGAGTTCCTGAAGTGAAGCCAGTTCCTCCATGTGATTTTGTTGTGTGTTAGGTGGGCACAAGGTTCTGTTACCTCCAGTTGAAGGGCAAGTGTAATATAAGACTAAGTCTTGCATGGACATTATCTATAACACCCAGCAAAAGGAGTGCTCTGTTGCAGCTTGCCCATCTGAATACTGGAGAAAATGATCACCTTTGTATATGCATGTGTGACAGAACTATGCTAAATAAATGCAAGGTAGCACTGAAGTCTACATCACTTTTTTCTTGTGTGTATGTAATGCAAAAAATAATAACAAAAAATAGCTACATCTAAACATTTAACTTCAGTGTACGTTTTTGCACCAAATGATAATCCCTAGCTCATCAGGTAGCTCCACTAAACTTGTAATAAACATACCTTGGAATCCAGAAGCAGATTTGATCTAACACACATCACCTTTTCTTTTATTAGTGGCAGAGAGTCGAGGGATCTTGGACAATAATCAGAGATTTTCTTCTTCATCAACTTACCTACCTGTGAGCTACCGGATCTTCAGTGCCGAGACATCTTTCTTCCTCAAAGAGTCCAACCAGGACTTCATGAGAAATTCCAGTTTGCAGTCCAGGGTGGAATCATTCTTCCCATACAAAGCCAAGAGGCCACCGGTGTTAAATGCCAGCTATGGACCTTTTTCCATTGAACAAGTTGTGCCCCAGGACCTAATGTTAACTTCCAACTTCTTTGGATCTGCCAACAAGTTTACTTATAACTGGAAACTCAAGGCCTTCATAATGAGTGACAAAATTTATGTGAGCAAGCCCAAAGTCCAGGTCCTGTTCTACATTGTGGGCAGGGACTGGGATGACTACAGCACCATGGAGCAGCTGCCCTGCCTGCGGGTGTTTGCCTTTCGAGAGACACGGGAGGTCAGAGGCAGCTGCAGGCTTAAGGGGGACCTGGGATTGTGTGTGGCAGAGCTGGAACTCCTGGCAAGCTGGTTTAACCCCCCCACAGTTGTCACAGGCCGTAAGAAGCCACCTGATTTTTCTGAAGGGAGCCCTGTGGAGCTTTATTACACTGTCCAACCAGGAGATGAGAAGGGAGAATGTACTGCTGAGGATGTAAGGAAGGGAAATGCTATCCGGCCAGGAAAAGATGGCCTGGATGAAACCATGTCCCACCTACAGAGGATTGGATCAGTCAGCCTCTATCGAGGCCAGGAGACTTCTCAGCTAACGGAGCTACGGCTGGACAGTAATATTGTCATCTGGTTGCCCTCAAAGCCTGTCAAACAAGGAGAAGTTGTGAACATTTATGTGACGATTGCCACCAATTCTACAGTGGATCAGTTCATACTCAGGTATGGTAGGGTGTTTTTTTTTCCTGTTTCTAATGTGGTAGCATACAGATGTTGGGAGCAGGGTGTAAATAACAACCAATTTGCAGTTAACCCATACTGGAGATTGCTCCTAGTTATTGAAATCTATTATTTTTTTTTGAACACTGTGAAGAGGACTGAAAGCCTCCATCAGTAGGATTTTTTTTTTTTTTTTTTTTTTTAACATGTATGCCACGCCATTTAACACATGCTGACATTAGGCAGCAAAGCACAAAATCTGGCAATTCGCTACCTTAGTGGGGCCATTTCTGCAGAATGACAGGCAGTGAGGCACCAGAAAAGTTCTCTGCTTTACATGGCTTTTAAAATCTGCTTTTTATTGCACAGGCAGAGTTTAAACATAACAAAACTTCAATTACCTGCTTTTCTCAAAGTGCTCTGACAGTGCTTTGCCTCTCCCACACAGCGGTTTTGTTATGAGAACTCTTCAGGGAGGGGTTTTAACTATCTGCTTGTGGTTAAGCAGCATTTGTCTTTGCCAACGTGTATACCCTTTAAAATGAGACCTAATGTGTTTTATATTGTTGTGGTTTGTAAAGGACTGCAAGAACTGAGTGCTGTTATTTTGGCCAGGAGTGGCAAAAGCAGTACCTGGGAACATAAGAAATGCCTTACTGCTTCAGACCACCTTCCTTTCATTTCCTTCTTTAGCGGTTTCACTACCAACGAGATGAAAATCCTTTGAGGATGACAGACTGGAAAACTTGTTAATCGCTGAAATATGTGATGTATCTTTTTTTCTGGTTACCAGGCTTTGAATTCAAGGGAAATCTCCACAGTGATAAGCAACAATTGCTCTTTAAAGCCTCAGGGAATCAGAGTTTCCCAAAAGATTCTGCACATGAAAGTATTTATTTCTAAGGCTTATATGAATTAGATTAATACATAGTTGACAACTAACGAGGAGAATAGCCTTTAGAACAGGAAGTGTCGCTTGGCAGATAAAAGGCTTTTATTTTAAAAAGGGGAGATTTTAGTTATCCCAGAATCGTTCTGATGTTTGCAGCTTTGGTTAAGTTGGTGAGATAATCTCCCAGACACCTGCTTACCGAGTGAAATCTCCGTTACAGAAGTCTTTTCTGACTGCGGTGCTTATCTTTTATTGAAAATCCTTTTTCATGCAATAGTAGAAACAGAATGCTATTCCACATAACAAGCGTAGCTGTGGTGAAAGAAGAAATCCAAAGGCAATGAACTGGGTATTTGCTGGGTGGAAGGGAGAGGGGTTCACCCTTTGAAGGTCTGCTTCAGTCTTTATCTTCCTGAAAATGGAGTTGAAGATGAAAACAAGCTTGCTGCAATCTGGTGATGTATTTCTTTGCTCTGAAATGAATCTGTCTAGGCAAAGGTATCATTAGCATGCTGAGAAGTGCCATAGATAGAAATAGTAATGTGGGATATCAGTAACTGCCTGTGCGACTTGCTGTTATGGACAGAATGGATTCGTTTTGGTTTTGAGAACAGGTAGCTGGTTTATTTGAAGTGAATATTCTGATGTTTATTGGAATATTGATTGTTCTGTGTTAATCACAAATGCAGAGATGAAGCCATGTTCTCTTTCCCCCTTTTGGTGAAAACGGGATTTGCATTTTTGCTTAAAATTATTTTGAACCAGGCAAAGACATGAGGCTCAAGATACCAAGATTTTTAAAAAGAGTTATACTTGCTTCCAGCAGGAATAAGAAGGTGGGGATTTTTTTTTTTCTTTCCATCAGGGGTGGGGAGGGGAGTAAGCACACCGAACAGCACTGATCTTAGAAGGCAAGTCAGCCCCATGCTACATCTCAGGACAATGTGCAATATTCCCAAGCAGCTGTCAGTTTTGAAAACTTACTCTTGTGGGCCTGTTAGTCTCGTATCTACAGAAGATGCTGATCCATGAAGTTGTTAAGGCATCAGATAGAAGCTTTCCTTAAGTACAAGAGGGTAATCCCATGTAAAAGAAATTGAAATTGTTTTAACAGCTTCCTTGACACTGTAATAGGAAGGGGCAGCTGGTATCCACTGGTGAAGCTCATGTGTCATGGTTCTGCAAGGCGCTAATGGTGTGGATAATTCTGTCACTGCTAAGGTTTCTTCTGTGTTTTTAGTGACTGCTGGTGAAAGGTTGGCATAACTAAGTTCAGCTTCCTGGTTCTGTGGTGGAAATCTGTCTTCAGTGAAACTTCTTGCATGTGGAAGTGTGTGATTTGACCCAGGAGTCCATGCAGTGCCCACACTTTACAGGGAGGAGCTGACTGAGCACAGCAGCCAGGGAGCAGTGAGTGCATATGCTGGTTCTGCCTAGGGGCTGCTTTAACCTTCTCCATGGCTGTTTGCCTGGTTAGATATAGGGCTGTATGCTCTCATATTCATGGGTTCCCAGCAGAGCAATCCCTACATCCTGTGACATGCATTCACATTTAATTATCCTAAAGAAAAACACGCCCCATGTTATCCCGAGGCACAGTGGGTTGACTTGTTTATTTTCTGCTTCTTGTATATTATTCATTGAGGTATTGCAACATCCAGTGCTGAAGTAAACAGCATGTGATCATTGCTTTAGGAAAATAACAGCTACAAAGCTTCTCTGGCTGGTAGACTGGTCTGTGACCTCATATCCACAAATCATCGAGACTGAAACTGTGTTTAAACTGTGTCTTAATTCAGAATCCTATTTACTGTATCCATAAACATATCAGCCCAATAACACCAGTAAAGTCAAGGAGAATGACTAATATGACAGGGAGTGAAACTAATTATGCATGGTAGTACATTAATGCAGTTGGAACACGGTCTGAATAAACAGATCTTCCTCTCTTGCATCTAGTCAGTGCAAGCTATTGTGAAAGTGGTTCAAACATTTCTGACAGGTTATATGATGAAAGTGCTTCACACAGCCTTCTTCTTGTCTTGCTGGGTGAACTTTGGTAAGTCTTTTCAAATAGAAAACATCTGCAAAGCAGAAAATGTGAGGAGTTGGTCAACATCACACTCAGGAGTATGAGATCTCATTCAGTCCTGTTCCTACAATATTTTGGCTTCCTGTGATGAAAAGGGATTCAGATTTGCTATACATTACCAACAGTAGAGTGAATAGGAAAATATTGGTAAAAGAAGGGGGAAATATCCTGAAGTATCCTTGCACTGCATTTCTATTGTTGGGAAGGGCTTCTGGCCCCCAGAGGGGAGATGAATTGCACTTATGGCTGACTGCTCAGTGAGGAAAATTCCTATTACCTCTAGCAGTTGGGTAAATTATGAGCAGAAGAAAGGGTAGTGTCATTATAACTTCTCTGTAGATTGGAAAATCAGCACAAGACAGAAAAATTAAATACTAGCAATACCTGAAATACAGATCACTTAAGCGTTCTGTGTGCTTCCCAGAGCTGTTGTAAATTAACACTACTGGCTTCCGCAGAGCTGCAGTGATTGTCACTTCACAAATTGTTGTGCATTCAAGCTTTTCTAATCTGAGTCATTGTTTGTATATACTGGATATAAGGATTAGATGGCAAAATCCTTAGGGCAAGACCCTGTTCCTGAATACTTCTGTGAACTGCCCTCACATACAGCAGGCTACAAATAAGGGAAAAATAATAACCATACTGAAAACAAGCTATTCCCAAGAGGTTAAAAGTAACACATAGCTATGTGTGTATATATCTGAAGATATTTGAAGGTATCTGGGAATGTGGCCACTCAATTTCTATTTGTAGTACTGAGCAGCCAGTGAGCTGAATGTATTGGGCAGCTTTGAAAAGTTTGGCCTATGTGCATTGCTGACTTTGTTCTGTAGACCTAAATACTTTTCCAACTACTACACCGTTAAAGGATCCTTCTGTCTGTTTTTTCCATGGCATGATATACCTACCACATTTGGTCTGGTGCAGGGCCAAAACAAAAGAGATGAGAGCGTGAAGTGCTTTGTTACTCCGCTAGGCAGTGGCTAATCTCTAACGTACTGCAGAAGGTGCTGAACCACCACATAACCCGATTTACTGGAGGTATTGAGCAGGATAAGTAAAGGGAAAGGGGATGAAGTTATCTGTCCTGATTAGAGAAAAGGGGTGAAAAAACAGTAATACAGTGATAGTTTTTTCTCCCTCAGGATTATTGTTAGATTTTTACAGTGCAGCTTGTTTGCCTGAAGGGTGGTAGGTTGTACACAGTGTTACTGAATTACTTTTGTCCAGCAAACAAATCAACCCAAGACAATGGATAATTAGAAATGATAAACCTACAGATTGATAAAAGGATAAGGGATAAATGCAGTGAGGAAGGCTATTAAACCAATCAGTGGAGGCAGCTTTATATGTCAGTTCCTAATGAGTATTGACAGCAGGCTGTGTTAGATGATTTTGAGAACTGTTAAAACCTAGAAGATGCTCACATCTAGCAGCACTACAGAAAGCCCGTAGCTAGAAAAGTAGTTATGATCATAACACCAGTGTGCTGCCTGCTTGTGAATCTCAAGAATTCGAAGACCATCTTGTGATCTGGCCATTTCTGGAGAAACTACTCATGGAAAAGAGGGATTTCCCAGCATCAACTTTGCCTGTTTTGTATGGAAGACCTATCTGAACCTCCTTAGGGAGTAAACTGCTCAGAGGAGCTGACTGTGCTTGGCCCTGTCCATACCCACTGTATGTAAAGGAAACAAAAGTAATTGTTTTCATGTAGGTACTCTTAAATTTGCTATTGATTCTTGAATCATACTGTATTATGAAACAACCTTCTAATAACCTGAGATTTACCAGTAAAAATTATTTGTTTATCAGTTTTTAATGTATTTTTTACTGCATCATTGTAGTAGCATCACTACCTGAAATGACATTGTGTTGACTAACTGAAGCTGATGTTAACCAGAACATGAGAGACCAAAACCAGAGATGAATTCACTCTATGTTTTGTGTTAGCAACTTTTGACATATATTATCCTAGGTACCTATTTTCCACAATAAATGGAATGTTGATTTCCAACTCTGAAATTCTTGAGGAACATGCTTTTGAGTACTGCTTCATGTTTTAATACGAATGCAGTTCAGACCGTAGCAAAGAGGGATAGATTGGTTTGGTGGGACGCTCTTCTGGTTGTCTTCAGATGTGAGTGACAACAAAACATTTTTCATTTCCCCTGTAGTCTGATATAGCTTAACAGTGAAAACATTTAATATTTAGGAAAGATCTAAGCATAAAAGGATTTCAGTCCATATTTTCTTAAAAGGAGAGGAGATTGAAGCCCTCAGACTTTGTTCTGTTGTATTATTATTTCATGTTCCATTTTCAATTGACAAGATCTCATCTTCAAAAACCCACACTCACAGCTTTATCTATTGCAGGAATATGAAAAGTAAGATATAGTCTCTGAATGCTGGAATTCCATTTATGGTACCTTAAACCTTCTCTCTGGACATGCTTTCTGTATTCTGAGGTACCGATAAAACTAACTGGATAATTATTGCGCTGTATGGAGAAAAGCATGCATCTCAGGCAGTCCAGCTAGCAAAATGATTTTGTTCTTATCATCTGAGATAGTTTCTCCATTCATATTTTTTCACCTTGAATAAACAAAATGTAAACTTTCTGGCTAAGATCTTTTGGAGTATCCTTCACGTTTTTCCTTGTCTTTTTCAAAACAGTCACTTAAGTCAAAACTGGAAGGTTAAAGTAACCTAGTTATGAACCTTTAATCAGCATTCAGAGAAACTGGAGAAACTCTTCCTCGGTCTTCCAACCTATCAAAGGGTTTTCCCAGGCATTTTGTTATTAAGGAGAAGTCATAGAATTGGATGCTAGGCCAGAGTTGTTTTTACAAAAGTGTTCAGAACTAGAAATTACTGCTTGAGTCATGAAGTTTTTTATATATTTTGTCCAATGGTTTAGCCTTGTGAAATTTTCATTCTTACTGTGTGCTGTTTGCAGGTGTTTTTTTTTTGTGTTGTTTGTTTTCCCTTCTTTAAAAGGAATAGTTACAATTCAGCTTCAGATCTACAGTGGAGCAGGTTAATTAAAAAAAATAAAATGTGGTGGTCTAGTCATTGTTGTGCACTAATCAAGAGACCTGGATTATCTTCCTCCTTCTGTCAGGATTTAGTCTGTTACTTCGGGCATAACATTTTATTCCTGTGTACATAATCTTCTTACTTTTGTTTGCTTGTACTATACACAATTCAGGGAGGATGCTGGGCCTTGCTTTGTGTGCATCACTCTGTACAGGGAACCTCCAGTCCCCGCAGGGCACCTGTACATTACATAAAACAAGTGACAATAAGGCACACGAGTTGTCACACTTGGGAGACTATGTTTTTTGTAAATAAGGGTAATAGTACTTTGCAGATGTTTTGTTCAGATTTCTCCAAAGTAAATACCTGGGTAATAATTCAGAGCAATCATGGTATCATTTTTATTTTCTTGTTCAGTAAGAAATGGAGCATAATCTATTGAAGTGCTCCTAATTCTGTTGTTTACTAGACAATATGATAGTGACATAAAAGGGTAATTTCACAGTATAACTTTTATAAGCACTTGTAATATCTGAAGTCTTTTTTCAAAGAAAATGTGTTAATGCTATTTGAAGAGAATGGTATCACACTACAGTTAAATTTCATTAGCCTCAGGAGGCACTTTTTGTGGACATCAGTGTCATACTGGAGACAGCTGGGTCCTCCAAACAAGCAGCTCATTCTCCAAAATAATTTGGTGAAGGGGTCCTTTAAACAGATGGAGAAAAGGCCAAGCCTCTTCACCAGAACAAGCAAAGAGCTCACTTGAGTCTGTGGTAGCATTCAATCAGGTTTGGTAAAGTTTAAAAAGTATTTGTTTATTAATTTTAAATTGAAGCTACCTGCTTAGGGAAGAAAAAACATAACAGGTATTTTTCCCCTGACTGTCTTTAAAAGCTCCAGAAACCTTCTGTACAATGCCATGTGTTCTTTAGCACTGAGATTAAGCTATAACTTAGTTGTCAGAAGGCAGTCTCTACTCCTTGCTTTGGAAGTCGTTTGCTGATTGACCACGTCTGAGTCACTTGATCAGAGCTTTGTAACTAGTGAACCAGGAACAGAGGTTAGACCCCAATATATTCAGGAGGTGAGCAGTAGGGTTCAACATTGCTGAAGTTCATAGAAATGTGACTGCTCAGCACTGAAAATCAAAAGCTATTGTCTCCATTTTGAAAACTTTATCATTAACACCGTGATCAGCTGGCTGTAAAATGGAATTTCTATTATGCAGAAGTCTTACAAAACCTCCTTAAATCATTAGTGTAATATTTGTAGGAATGTTCTTTGCATTGTGCAAAGCCCCAAGTGCTGGGGCTGAACTTTTCAGTTAGCATTGGCAACAATATGTGGAGGCATCTTGTTAAAAATCCCCGCCTGTAAGCCTTTTCCCTTCCCTATCCTCTTCAGTCTCAGCAACCTAGTGAAGTCATTTCTGGCTTCTTTTCCAAATAAGCTGCAGCACATGTTGCTAAATGCTCTCTGGTGCCCCTGGCTCTTCTGTTTAGAGACGCTTCTTTGGGGTATGGTGTGCCTCCTGCTAGCTTCTGTCTGCTGACCTTCTGAATGCCTGTGCATGTGCAAGGCTGCTCACAGATCAGATAAGGCACCTCTACTTATTTTTTGTTGAGACTGTTAGCCGCTTGTGTGACTCAAGTTACAATGTTTAATTAAATCCTTGGTTACTTGCCTAATTAGAAACAATGGTGGCTCGTTAAAAGATCATACCATATAAACCCCAGTTCTCCCAAATCAATGGTAAAGAGGGAAATTTCATACTAGCAGGAGTGGATTTGAGTTGAACCAAGATAATGTTTTCTGGCTGTCTGAAAAAAAAAAAAAAAAAAAAAAAAAAAAAGGCTGTGATCTGATGCATTAGGGAACCTCCTGGGAACCCTCAGTGTGATTATCTGATGAGCTGTTGGGTTCCAAGCCCACTGTAAGCAGAAAACTGTGTGAGCTTGTAGGTCTGAATGGAAATGAGTATCCCTGAGAAAAATTGTATGAAAAAAAAAAGCTTTAAAACCCAGTGCATCTGTTAAAGCTGTAAAAGCAGTCGCAAGTTGCCAGAACGATGCTGGAAGGGACACCAAGTCATAGCTCAGTGTTTTGTGGTAACTTTAGGGTGAGGAAGGAGGTATGGGTAATAAGCCAAGAGTAGGTACCTGGCCTGGAAGAAATGTAAAAATGTGGTGGTTTTATCTGTATTGTTTTATTGGTGCTTGTGGGTCTCATTATTTAAGACAGAAGCTGTCAGATTGATTGCAGTTCCTCGTTTAGCAGGCTATCACTCCTTCCTTGTGACAGCACATATACAAGGAACTGAAATTGTTTATATGTTCGTATGGCACTTTACCATTGAAATTCCCACAAAAGGCATGAGGATGGTGGGAACTGCTGCGCTGGTCTAGGAGTTAATTTCTACCAAAAAAAAAAAAAAAAAAAAAAAAAAAGAGCATTCTTATAGCGTGCAGGGCATCTGACTACACTGTTGCCACTTTTGTCACAGTTTCCTTTGTGAGCCTATTGGGTGCTCAGTGCTTCCTTTAAATCCCAGTATTTACTGTATTTGCATCTTTAGAGAGGTGTGTTGGTATGTGAGATGTTCTCTTGAGAAGGAAGTTGTATTTCTATAGGCTTTCAGCATGCTGAAAAGTGGTTTAATTTACAGTTTAGATCAGACTGGGTTAAAAAGAAATTAAGCTTCTTTTGTTTGTCTGGTTCCTGGTGTGTTACAAAATGTCTCTATTAGCAAAACTGCTGGGGGTTAATTTGCACTAATGGTCTAATAATCTCCAACAATATTGTTTTACATTTTTGTAGTGCTGCCGAGATCAGTAAAACTAGAGAAAAGACGACTCAAGAAATAGCTCATATCTTGTGGGGGGAAACATTTCAGACACAGCCCTCTGCATTATCAGCTGTTAGACTGCTTAAAAAGACTTGCTTTTTCTTAAAGCTCTGGCTCTAAGATGTAAGCCTCGATTTCTCAAAGTGCAATGAGACTGTGCTCTTTGTATAAGAGAGACACCCATTAAAAGGACTATGTGGTATTTAAATGCCAAAGTCCAGAGCTCAATTCCTCAGCCTCCCTGATCAGTCATTAAAGAGAACACAAATAATTGTGGATAATGAATCACAACTTGGTTTTACAGATTATGGTCCAGTACATCAGGCACTCTGAAGTCACACATTGCCTATCATTTGCCCCTGGAGTGCTGAAGAAGGCAAGTCAGCCCTCCAGGTGATAGTTAAGGCACAAATATAGGTGCTGACCAGCCTGAGGGGGTTCCTTTTTTGGCACGTTGGGTATTTGTAGGTCCCATTTTGAGGAAACTAAATTTTCCTGTGGATTGCATGGCTGCTTAGGATTCTGAGCTTTTAAAAGGATAGGTGCTGTGATGCTAGTTGCTGGAGTCACTGAATCATGGGGTGTACTAGGACTCAGCAGGCTGTAGAAATACCACCAGAAGCAACAAAAATGTTTTTCTTCTTGAGATTACTTCTAGCATAGAAAATTCACTGCCTGTGTGGAGCTCTTCCTCTCCAAAGGAAGTGTCAACCCATAGTGAGAGTCTATCACCTGGGAATATTGCTTAATTTAGTTCTGTCAAAAGTAATGGGATTATTCACGGGCTGCTCTTTATCCTTCTGGATACAAGACATTCATGAGAGACCATGTTAGCACTAGCTTCTTTTCCATAGCTACTTGATTAATTTTCAAGTAGAAGTGATGAACAAGCACCTTTTTTTGTGTGTACTTAGGTGGTGTTGGTTGCCTGTTGATGTTGATGATAGTGGACAATGTATACATACCTGTGTTCTAATACTGTTTCCTGAGACATGATAAAAGGCTTGTGTTAATTTTAATGTTTGTCAGCTCTGAGTTGTGAAGAGGACCGAGCAGGTCTGAATAGACAGGCTCAGGATGAAGGCAAGAATGGAAAGCAGGTGGTGTTACACAAGTCGGTTGTAGTGTCACAAGGGTCGCACGACATTGCAGGTGACATTGTAGTGGCATTTACTAAAGTATGTGACTTGGATCCTTGACACTGGCCTTCGATTTCCTGACGGACACCGCTGTGTTCATGATGACGTGAAAGCAGTTATTCCAGACCTAATGAGCTCAACTTCCTAGCAGCGTCTCCGAAAGGAAGTCAGCAACCTTGCAGCGTAGGTCCATTAGGGCCTGAACTAGGTGACACAGCTTCAAAGTAACTCCCTGGTGACTTTTCACGGTGAAGTGCTGGTATCTTAAATCGAGCTGTAGGAAGCCCTAGGAAGGATATTGCAAACAGCAGTCTAGCCTGGGCAGAAGTGTATGAAGTAGATGTGTAATCTCCATTGTCTAAGTCCCCAGCATGCTGCTTAAGAATTTTACTCATGTTATCTGTCTCAGACAAAACTATTGTAATTAACACTGGGCAGAAGTACTGACATAGTTGAGAGAAGATTTTATCTGGTGGCTGTAGGCAATGACAGCTGGTTAATTTTAATATTAATTTTCTGGAAGATCTTTAAAGAAATCTTGAAGAGTTGTTTAGGAATTAATATGCCTTGCCTTTCTTCACATTGCTAAAAAGTGACTAAAGTGCTGTTATCTGTAGTTTGCATTCTTTAATTTTCCTAGCATCTCAGGTGATGGGTGCTTTGTCCATTACTATGGTAACATTTTTTTCTTACTCAAAGTAAACATTAGCATAAAACCTACTCTAACATTCTTTTTATTCATCACGTATACCTAGTGGATGCCATAGCTGTGCAAATATGTCATGATTGTAGTGGATAGGGAGCAATAAACGGCAAGTCTATTGCCATGGTATATAGCTGGTTTTGCCTTTCAACTCACACATAATTTTGTCAGCTACTTCAACTCCTGCTTGTGTTTAATTAGATTTCAAATACTTTGGGGGGAGACCAGTCTCTGGCTGTGTTGGTGAGCATTTAAGAGAACTGGGATCTAATAGTGGATGAGGCATGCTAACATTCTCTTGCTCTTAAACAGCTCCATTTTGAAGCTGCATTGATCCCATGAACTCTTGGCAGTTGTTCAAAATCTCTCCTATGCTTTTTCTGAATGCTAATGATGGGAGTAGCAGTTCCTTTTTCTGTGCTAGCACTTCTGTTTTGTTGCCCCCCAAAAAATAATAACAACAAAAAAAAATCTCATGACAAGCTGTATGAAGCTCTGGTAGCTCTGGTCCCTTCCACAAGGCTCTGCCATCCAGTTCCCTTTAGACTGCAGTTGCTCAAAGGCTACAGCTCCTTCCTCACAGCAGGGAGGCAGCTCGCTTCGAGCCCTAACACCCAGCAGAGCCACGGGCCACCCCCATGCCAGGAGAGCTGGTAGGTCTGTGTTGTGGTTTAACCTGGCCAGCAGCTAAGCACCACACAGCCGTTCGCTCACCCTCCCCCCTCCCTCTCTGGGATGGGGGAGAGAAACGAGAAAAAAAAAAACACTGAAATCTATGGGTTGAGATAGGGCCAGTTTATTAGGACAGGAAAATAAAATAATAATAATAGTTACAAAACAAGTGATGCACAATACAATTGCTCACCACCCGCTGACCGATGCCCAGTCTATTCCCAAGCAGCCGGCCCCCCATCCCGGCTAGCCACCCCTATATATTGTTCAGCATGACCCCAGATGGTATGGAATACCCCTTTGGCCAGTTTGGGTCAGCTGTCCTGGGTTTGTCCCCTCCCAGCTCTTGCTGCACCCCCAGCCTGCCCGCTGGCAGGACAGAGCAAGGAGCTGAGAAGTCCTTGGCTTAGTGCAAGCACTGCTCTGCAACAAGTAAAACATCAGTGTGTTATCAACATTAGTCTCATCCTAAATCCAAAACATAGCACCCTACCAGCTACTGGGAGGAAAATTAACTCTCTCCTAGCTAAAACCAAGACAGTCTGGCTCTTCTCAGAGGGAAAAATCAAGTTGAAAAAATTTATTTCTGCAAATATATTATAGGGTTCTCCCTGCCCCCATCAAAATTATTTGATAAATGTAGCAATTCTTACTGTTTTAGATAAAATCTTTTTTTTTTTTTTTTTTTTTAAACTCTACAAGAATGGGCCTGCATGTTCTGTGTCATATTCTATATGCTTTTAGAGTGATTGAGATGGAACCTCATTAAACATCTTCACAGCTCTCTTAGGTTCATCACTAATAACTATTATAGGGATTTCCCATGAGGGAATGACTGTACCACCTTGCACTAAAATCAAGTGCAATTCAGCCTGATAGCCCATTGTACTGGGAATGATCACATTAAAAATGCTCTGCATGGTAAAAATGTTTGGAGGGTAGAAGCTGTAAGCCCCAGTTCTGCAAAAAGGCTGTTTGAGCATTTATCTGTATGTGCTGTGACCAAAATTAAATATGTGCAGTCACTTTTTAGAATCGAGATGGTGCTTTATGAAATACATCTTAATCCTTGAGGTGGAAATGTACTAAGTACTGCAATTAATATTTTTGAAAACGATCTGATTGCTTACCCTGTTGATGTGAATCATCTGATAATTTCTTACTTCTGCAGTTAGTTAAAAGTAAAAGAATCCTATAGTTAGCTAGGCTTCCAAAAATGTTAATTACTCTAGTCTGGGAACAGTATTCTGTATGCTCCTATTCATGATGATATTCCTACAATAAAGTTAATACCAAAGGTGGTGTTTTGGGGAGCGCCTTGCCTAACCTTGTGCAGTAGGTACATTAGGTAGGAGTACTCAGCAGAAGGAGCCACAAGGACTCTCTTGTTCTCATCAGCTGAACGGGTGAGTCACGGCTGGATGTAAGAGTGATCCCTGGGAATGGGAAATGGTCAAGAACTTCTTGTTCTGGGAAGCTCTGATTGTTCAGAAAGGCAATGATTGTCCTGTTGTGTCGCATAATTATATCCGCCTCCACATATCCCACTGCTATTCATTTCTATTATGTCTTTTTATTTAAATCCTCACTATTCAATGAAGAAATTTAACACATTCGTGTGGAGAGCAAGTGAACATCAGTGCGCTCTTCTCTACTCAGAAAAGCTTTAATGGATAAGGAATGTTACTTTGATAATTGTTTAAATGGTGCTTAAGGGGCTCCCTGGGCTAGTTACATTGTCTCCGTGATTTGCCTTTTTCTGCCAAACACTCTATTGACTCAATGTCAGAAACATGAAAGAGAAGGGAAAAAAAATAAGGCAGGAGGATTGCAGTAACTGAATTTTTACCAACATAAGAAAATGAATCGGTCATTAAAAATCAGTTGCCACTCTCCAATATGCATGTATTCAGGCTATACAGTGGTTAACTTTGTCTTTTATTTCCCTTTATCCAGAAAAAATAGAAAGGAAAGAAAAATAAGAAACAAATGAACTCTGGACATACTCTTATGATCTGGGGAAGAATAAAAATAAAAATAAAAAAAGCAAACTTCTTTCCTCATATTTTCTCTGTTTAATTTTAGAGCTTCACCATTCAGAGCAGGAAAGATTCTGTGGAAATTCATTCCAGATAGAGATTTTGGACAAAATCAGAACCAGGATTTTTGTTTATTGATTTGTAGGAAATTTTTAAACCTTGTATTAATGCTTCTTGTATCTCTTTCCAATACAGTATCCTTCATTTCCTCCTTGTCACAGTGCTTTCAGTGACCACCTGTTGCACAAGCTTGAGATTGACGTATCACAAGTCCCTGAAAAATGCTTGCTGGGACCCCTAGCCTGCTGTTCAATATATTTAGAACAGATTTTCTTAGAGGCACAAGTATGATGTCATTGTAGAAGTGTAGCTGTCAGATGTGGGTATGTGGAACAGAGATTGGGAAACAGCAGCTGTGAAAGTATGCTTTCTTCTACGCTCTAGAGACAGGATGATGCTTTCCAGCTTTTCACATGTTGAACTTTAATTCTTGTATTTAAGTTTTAATTCTTGTGCTGATCCTGATGGGATCATTTCAATTAAGCTTTCTATTCAGATATGAATAAATTTAGGTAACCAAATAAGTGTTAGTTACGCTGGAACTTGAGATGTATGTTGTGTGTACACCCAACAGTTTGGCTATATTTCTCTTTAAACAACCTGTGCAGTTTTTTTGCTTTTCCTGAACATTCTACCCTTTTCCTTCTCACTGGAGAGAAACTAGAGGTTAGAGCTGTAATTTCTCTTGTCTGATTAAACACAGACTTGCATTTTAATCTGATACTGCTTGGGTTCTCTTATACAGGAGGAGTAATATCTTTCTAGCATGTGATGAGAAGGGACAGAATGTTATCACAGTTCCAATGTTCTGTATATTAAATTTCTGTGTGGCTAGTCTTGAAAATAATAATGTGAGAATGACTCTGACTTTTCAGAAATGATAGTCTTCTAGACAAGTATCTCTCATACACAACTAGTTCAACGCAAAAAAGTGATGTGTTTATTTTGTGTGTATATAAATATATACATATAAATACATTAAAGAATACTCTCTTGGTGCATGTGGTACTAAGTAATGATCACAGCAGAAGGCCATGGAATAAGATGCTATCCCCAGAGCCTCAGGATGAGACTATAGCCTTTTGTCACTCCATTGGTCCTTCCATGTCTTCGGCTCACTGTGGGACTGTAATGCTTAACCAGCTCACAACAAATCTGGTGATCTTTCAGAGAGGGGTTGTGACTCTTGCAAGTATGCAGAGGGTTAGAGAAAAAAATGTGTACCAGCAATTATCTTTTTTTTTTTTTCCTCTCCTGTCATTGCACAAGATTTAGTTGCAATTCCAGCTCTTGACCTATGTAAAACCAAGGACTCATTGAGGCCACCAGCCAGCTGCTAGGTTGTCTCCAAGACAGCACAGTTTATAACCCTGCCCCCTCCACACTGGGGAGCAGAGCTGCAGGTCTGCACACAGCACCTTTCATACTACTCTGCTGCACCAGAGGGTTTCAAGGAGCTGCTGCTTTGGTCATCTCCACGACCACTGCCAGCATGAACAGCAGCTGCAAACCAGTCGTTCTTCAACCTTTGCACTCCTGTCTTGTAAATGTGACACACAATCAATAACAGCAGACTCAAGATCAGTTAGTAGCTACTGCCCAGCATTATTATTTTAACATACTAAAGATTTATTCTTGTCGTAGGGGGAACTTATTTCCCTTTGAGCACAGTCATAGTAAAGTTTTTGTTCTTTAAGTGTATGCCTTAGCATATAAAATCCAATGAATGCATCTTACTTTTGTAGAGCCAAGTGGAATGTTATTTTCTTGTTTGTTTTGAATCTTCTTGCTTAATCTGGAGCTGTGCCAAAACCATGAATATTCATGACACTTTTAAACAAGATTTTTATTGAAAACAAAAAATGGATCTGAAGTCTTTCACTTGTCATTCTGAACTCAGCTAGCGAAAGCCCTATGGATAGATACACTTTACAGTGAGCTTTTCTTGTTTTTTTTTTTTCCTTATTTGTTTTCTTACTGAATGAAAAGCAGCTGTGCCCACAGTGTGCATGACTGGCCAGTAAGCCTAAAGTTATTTCTGTATATAACCTGAAGATAATGTATTACAAATTGATTTGACATGTATTTCATCATAGTAAAAATTATTTTTTATATTTCATATATACAGAATATTGTATATTTCATACACCTATAGCTTAAGCATAAAATAGTTACGTGTTTGATCATCAAGTGAAAGCGTAGAAGCAAAGGACAGATCTAACAGGGTTAACAAAAGGTGTTTGCTTTTCCTAGGGCTGGTGTTCATACTTAAACCTTCCACCTGCAGGGCACCTTGGCTGTCCTGCATGCAGCGGTCAGTGTCTCCCCCAGGGACCGCTCTTCATGCAGCTTACAATTCAGCTGTCCCATCAGCCACAGCCTGCTTGTGTTGCTCGGAGGGGCTCGACTAGTGTCAGAGTAGGTGGTAGGGAAGAGAGGGCCGGCCAAGGTTTCTTCTCCTTGTGGTCTTCTGGATACCACTTAGGCATTCACCACTCTGACAGCTGATCGCTGAGTCCCTGTGAATGAGAAATGTGTCATGTTTCCTCTGTGTGCGCGTGCATACATATATACCTCCGTATGTACACATAGGTCAATCACTGCCTCGCCTCACAGGTGTAGAAAGAGGAAAATGAGAAGCAAGAACAGCAATAAAAGCAAGGTAGCACTTTCTGGTGTGTGAAAAATTAAATAAATATAGCTTTTAGACGACATGTAATTGATCTGATGTTGTTGGAAAGGGAAACGGACCGGAGTAACGATGCAACCTCGATGCGAGTATAATTGTCCTCCTTTATTGCAGGTTCTCACAGAGTATATATAGGCAACTAACTACAGCATGCGCCGATAACAACTTATAACTGGTCTAGCTTCTCCATGCACTTGTCTCTAGCTTGTTTCCTCATTATCTCTAATACAAGGACGTGGGAAGCAGGGCAAAGCCACCTGTGAATTCCTTTCCCACAATTCCCCCTTTTTATTTACAATCAACCAAATGCTTTCTATATATTTTCTATCAAACACTGCAAACATTACAATAACCAACAGGGCGAAAATCACATACAAATTATGACTGTAAAGTAGCGTGCCTACTAGAATCTACATCAATCAACAAGTCACTAAGAACTAGGGATGGTGCTTCGCCGCGATGCTACTTCTCACTCACACAGCACAATCACACACTCACGCAAAGAGGCCTCTTTCACTTTTCATTCATACCACAAGAAAATATCACTTAAGATAATTTGACCGCGGCTTCACGAGGTCCATGTCTACTCCTGTGGTGAGCGGCTGGGAGTGGAGACCCCTCCGAGGAAAATGCTCGGGGTGCACCTAGGGGTGTCCGTTCCACAGTCGATCCCACAGCCGAGCAGAGCTGCTCCTGGCACAAGGAACGATGCTATTATGGTTTTGTATAATTACACCAAAGAGATGCATTGCAATAAGGAGCAGGTGTGACGTTGACAATTTGTTTCATGGTTTGTTTTTTTCCCATGTAATTGAACCTTACACATGATGTGGCTGTTACACTTCCCAGGATATCTAATTCTTGTGGCTCTAGGGGCGCTCACAGCAAGTAAGACAGTCCGATCTTTGTTATCTGCCAGGATCCCCACCAGACGTGTCGTAAAGGGGTCGTTAGCACTAAGCCAGGGACAGGCACATCGCTTCTTGTCCTGTCATGTTGGTGAGGGTGACCCCGATGTTGTGGCATGGTTGGATGGAGACCCAGGGCTGGCAATAACCGATGACAGCGGTGATTGTGAGGAGGAGGCCAACCATGGCCTTACCCCCGTGCTGGTACCCATCTCGGTCCGTGACCTGTGGAGACACAAGCATACCCTCGACCCCAGGTTATTAGAGGCTGGGGTCCCTCCCGAAGACCTGTATTTAAATTTGTTACCATCACTAAGGCCTGCTCTGATTCTGGCACCCGTGGCAGTGCGGAATTCATTCACACTAAAAGATTCCAAACTTTGAATATAAAGATTGACTGGACCATTATCAACAGGAAAAGAAAGACTTTTTCAAAACTGCATAGTAAGAAAATTCTGTAAAAATCCTTGGAGAACAGTCTCTCACTATTAATGCACCCTTAATAAAAAATATATCTCTAAAAATAGTGCTGAACACAAAAACAAATGTTGTATATTATTTGAGATAGTTATGAAGTTTTAGAGGTAGATGACTAAATCAGTTATTTGGGAGAATTACCACTACAGCTATTGGTGTAAACAGTATTACATTTTACCTATATAGTGTTCATATCTGTGCAAGAGTGCAGAGAGCAGGAAGAACATTTCTCACCTAACAGCAACTATATTAATTCAATGTCTTTGGTCTGCATCAGTTCTCCTAGAAATGGGGGCAACGGGAAGAAAATTAGGAAGGCAAGACAAATCAACCCCGTTTGTGTATGCAGGCAAGTAAGAGGCAAAATGCACCAGCCAAATTATACACTAAGGGTGGCTGGGCTCACTGCACAATCCTCAGGACATGGCTAGATCAGATGGGTAATACCCAAACACTCTATAGGCTGAAAATGAAACATCAGAAATCCTGTACAGTAGTTCCCATGATGTGAATTCAGTCATCTTGCCTTAAGTATTCACAACGGTGCTGTGCTGTTGCAAAAACATTTTTGTTCCTGTTCACCATGTCCATCAGATCTGGGGGTTCCATTAAGAAGAAAAGCAGTAACTAATAGCAGCGCAAGGCTTTGTCACTAGTGAACAGAGTATGTTAACTGGCTAACACTTGTGAAGTGTTAGTTGTTCCAAACAGTAACCGTTACAAAAACAGTGTCACCACCAGAACCTGATGGTATTCAAAGCATCTGTTAATACACAAATTGAATCAGAATTTTTCTATCCTTTGGGTAGTCTTCAAATTTCTCAAGGTACCACTGGTGGTGTTGCTTTGCCCGAGAGCCCAAGATAAAAAGTGTACACAATGCAAATGCAAGGCTTTCGATGGTGCAGCAGGCAAGGGCAAACCCAAACCATTCCAGGATCTCTCCAAAAAAGTTGGCTCCACTGACATACTCAAAGATTCCTCCTCTTGGTATCTTGTAACCAGTTTCCCCTGTTTTTCTATTTTTCCTTTTTTTTTTTTTTTTCTTTTCTTTTTGTCTCTTTTT